>NC_140779.1:123156533-123396533 GCF_044657685.1 Stegodyphus dumicola | reverse complement strand
GATCTGGAGATTTGCTTATCGATACAATTTCGGCTATACAGTCTGCTTCCCTTCGACAATTAACCAAACAGGACAAATTCATATTACAGTATCTCCACATAAAACACTTAATATTTGTAGAGGCGTAATCTCGGAAGTCGACCTTCTGTCTGTCTCAGAAGAATTCCTTTCCGAGCTAGCCGATCAAAATGTCAGTGCTGCCAGGCGGATCAAGATGCGTAAGGAAGGTCAGTTGATTGACACGAAACACGTGATCCTGACCTTCAAAACGCCTGATCTGCCTAAGAATATTAAGGCTGGATATCTCAATTGTCCTGTACGTCCATACATTCCAAACCCGATGCGATGCTTCCAGTGCCAGCGTTTTGGCCATTCCAAGATGTCCTGTCGTGGGACCCTGACGTGCGCTCGGTGTTCGTCGGTTGGCCACGACAGCGATAATTGCACTGCTGCAGCACTGTGTATTAATTGCAAGGGCGACCATCCAGCATTTTCCCGTTCCTGTCCAAAATGGAAATTAGAAAAGGAAGTTCAGACCATAAAAGTCTCTAGAAACATTTCGTATGCCGAAGCCAGAAGGCAAGTTGAAAGCACACAGCCTCAATCAAATAAATCATATGCCAAAGCCGTGAAATCAACTCGCACAATAGCCACCCAAACTTCCATAACTACACAGACTCCACCAAATAGAAAGCATTCGTAAAGCATGCGGAATATATAAGGACCACTCACTTTCCTTTTTGGAAAAAGATGGCCGAGTGATTAGCTCCATAGAAGAAATTGCAAATACTATTGGTGAGACATTTGCTGCCGTCTTTTCCAGCAGAAACTATTCACCTGCATTTCTCTCTATCAAGCAGCACTCTGAAATAAATCCCATCGCATTCAACTCTACCAAATCTGAGTCTTACAATAGAGCATTTACAATGCTGGAATGAAAGAGAGCTTTATTGCAGACACATAAGTCTTCTCCGGGTTTTGATGGCATAAATTACGAAATGCTAAAGCATCTGTCCTATAAGTCACTGACTGACCTTCTCGCTCTTTATAATAGAGTGTGGAAGGAGCGTATTTTTCCCAGTGCATGGAGGAGAGCTGTTGTCATTCCTATTGCTAAGCCAGGAAATGATCCAAGGAATCCTGCCAACTATCGGCCAATTGCACTTACCAGTTGCGTATGCAAACTCTTTGAAAAGATGGTAAACAGCCGCCTAGTCTACTTCTTGGAAAAGAATAATACTATATCGCCTTATCAAAGTGGTTTTCGAAAAGGGAGAACAACCGTAGATAACATGCTCCTCTTAGAGACATCTATTCGAAAAGCATTTGTAAGAAGAAGCCACCTTGTCTCGATATTCTTCGACATTGAAAAAGTTTATGATAAGGCATGGAGATACGGTATACTCCGGTATCTTCACGAGAGTGGCTTGCGCGGCAACCTACCAATTTTCATTCAAAACTTCTTGAACACTAGAACTTTTCAAGTAAGAATTGGCTCTGTTTTTTCGGATGTTTTTCAACAGGAAGAGGGTGTGCCTCAAGGCTGTGTGCTTAGTGTAAGCCTGTTTAGTTTAAAAATAAACTCTGTATTAAAAGAACTTCCTTCCACCATCTTGGGATCTCTATATGTTGATGATCTGCAGATTAGCTGTCGAGGAGCAGACATGAGATATGTAGAGAGGCAACTGCAGATGGCTCTGAATAAGATCAAAGAATAGTCAGACAAACAGGGATTTACATTTTCGAAACAGAAAACTGTGTGCGGGAACTTTTGTAGGAAGCGTGGTCTCCATCCTGAACCTGAGTTATATTTGAATGGTACAATTATTCCAGTTGCGCCTGAAGTAAAATTTTTAGGAATGACGTTCGACCGAAAATTGACTTTCCTTTCTCATGTTTTAAACCTGAGAAAGAAGTGTCTAAAAACACTAAATATTTTAAAAGTGTTGGCAAACACCTCCTGGGGTGCAGAGCGTTGCTCCATGCTTCGCATTTACAGAGCGCTTATCCGCTCTAGACTGGACTATGGCTCAGTTGTTTATGGATCCGCTCGGTTATCTGTTTTGTTAAAACTGGATCCTGTTCACCATCAAGGTCTGCGGATTTGTTCAGGAGCTTTCAGGACTTCTCCTGTGCAGAGCCTATATGTTGACTCTAACGAAACATCACTTTATCTGAGGCGTGAGCAATTGTCCCTTTTGCAATATTTTAATACTCTATCTCAACCTGAACATCCCAATAAGCTGTGCTTACTTGATAATGAGTGTAACACATTATTTGAAACACGTCCATCCTGTGTTCCTACTTTCCGTTTAAGAGTTAGCCCTGTCATTGAGGAACTCTCCCTCTCTGATATGCACCCCCAAGCAGTACAGAATTTTGAAATTCCACCTTGGGAAAATTCACGGATCCAGCTTCTTGATGTTTTTAAACATCACGTAAAGGCGAGCACTAACGAGATCGTTTACAGACAACTTTTCGCTGAGCACAGGCACAAATATAGTATTTTCCCTCAGGGGGCTCACTTTTGTGAGTACGGGTGTGGCAATCCCGAGGTACCCTAGCCCTTCAGGGGATCATCTTCTTGGTGAGACGGGTGGCACGATCCTGGAGCCCCAGTGATCTATCCTCTTTTCCGTCTCCTCTCCTCTTGGCTGGATCTTTTTCCCTTCCCTTCTCCCTTGTGGTTTCTCTCTACGGAGTTTGGGGCTCGTCACGAGAGGCTGGAACAGACCTTGTTTCTAGTTTTCAAGTGGGGAGAAAACTGCCCACGTGTTTGCCGTGCGTGGAGACCCGTGTCGCTGGAAAGGAGGGTCCTGGTAGTTGAGGGGCGAGGTACTGTCCCCAACACACTGCTTTGGCCTCTGGTTCAGCTAAACGGGAGGCACCTTAGTCGTCCTCACGGGTGTCAATCGGCTGGTCACTAGTCCTTGTGTCAGTGGCTTGGGGTCAAGCTCTCGGGAGTACCTGCTTTCGGGAAAGCCGACTGTGGGGCTTCAGTTTGCGTATAGGTCCGGCTAGCCCTAACACAGGAATCTGTGTTCCCTTGTTGGGCTCCGTGGTGGGCGGGGCCGTCGGACCCGAATCTTTATTCTTTCACTATGGCTTCTCATATTTACTTAATAAAAGATTTCGAGGTAACTCCAGTCACTCAAGTCAATCCTGTCACTCAAGTCACTCCTGTCACTCAACCTAGTTCTGAAACTTCTACTCCTAAACCAGTCACTCAACCTAGTTCTGAAACATCTACTGTTAAACCAGTCATTCAACCTATTTCTGAAACGTCTACTGCTAAACCACTCACTCAACCACTCACTCAACCTCTCACTCAACCTACTTCTGAAAAGTCTACTGCAAAAAAATTACGTACAGATACAAATGAAAAAAATCATAACAATATTCCCCGTTTCCTAGTCATCTCTAGTCCTTCTGGCGAAATGCATAAGATGTCTCCTTTCGTAATAAACAAATACATCCAGTCCTGTATTGGTGAGCCGAGAAATATAAAGCGTCTCCGCTCCGGAGACTTGCTTATTGATACAACCTCAGCCACCCAGTCTGCTTCTTTACTTCAGATAACTAAACTTGGGCAAGCGAATGTGACTGTAACACCACATAAGTCACTCAACTATTGTCGGGGTGTAATCTCAGAATTCGACCTTCTGTATGTTTCTGAAGAAGAGATCGCTTCTGAGCTCTCCGAACAAAATGTCTGCGGTGTAAGGCGGATCAAGATGCGTAAAGAAGGTAAGTTGATAGACACGAAACACGTGATCCTTACCTTCAACACGCCTGATCTGCCTAAGAATATTATGGCCGGATATCTAAATATTCCTGTAAGACCTTATATTCCAAACCCTATGCGATGTTTCCAATGCCAGCGTTTCGGCCATTCTAAGACGTCTTGTCGTGGCAGCTTTACATGCGCCCGATGCTCACAGATTGGCCACGATTCTGAAAATTGTACGGCTGCGCCTCTTTGTATAAATTGCAAGGGTGAGCACCCAGCATTTTCACGCCTCTGCCCAAAATGGAAATTGGAAAAAGAAGTGCAGACTGCAAAGTTTACGAGGAACATCTCATATGCCGAAGCCAGAAGATTAGTCCAGAGCTCACAGCTTCGACCAAATACATCATACGCCAGTGCTGTAAAATCATCTCGTACAGTCGCCACCCAAACATCAATAGGCACACAGACCCTAGCAAATAAAACCCATCCGTCTACATCCAACAAGCAAAAAGAAAATGCAACCCATATAGTACAAAAGAAAGAAACAGTTATTCAAAGTAAGCCCAAAACTTCTACACAGAAAATATCCAATAAAAATAGAAGTCACAGCAATAGCTCTTTTGATGAAATGATTTCTGAATCTGCGGATTCAGACTTTATGGAAGTAGAAGAGGGTCTAGAAGTTCCCAGGCATCTACTTCCACGAAAAACAAAAGAACAGCACAGAAAAAACAAAAACCATTCATAATGGCCACCCTCATGTCATGGAACTGTCGCGGTTTCCACCGAAATTTCCTTGACATCAAATCTATAATAAATGTGTATCATCCTGTGTGCTTAGCAATACAGGAAACAAATTTGAAACCTGAACACCATGCAAAACTTCGGAGGTTTTCTTTCGTCAGGAAGGATAACATTGCAGGTGAGCGTGCCAGTGGAGGTGTAGGTCTCCTCTCCTCACTGGATTATCCCTCAAATGTACTTCCTTTGACGACATCCCTCCAAGTTGTCGCTACTCAAATAAATTTTGATATTATTGTTTCATTTGTTTCTTTGTATTTGCCTCCAAATGAGCACATTTATCAGCAAGATTTAAATAATCTAATAGAGCAGCTGCCTGAGCCTTTTATCATAATAGGAGATTTTAACGGCCATAGTCCACTCTGGGGAAGTAAAGATACAAATTGCCGAGGAAGACAAATAGAGCAGATGATCGAAGATCATAGCCTTTGTCTCCTAAATAATGGGCAAGATACGTACTTCCATGAGCCTTCAAGGACATTCCACGCTCTCGATCTTGCCATCTGTTCACCATCTCTGTTGCCATTTTGCACTTTTAGTGTCGGAAATGACCTGTACAACAGCGATCATTATCCTATTTTTGTGTCTCTTGCACGAAAAGGAGCAAACCCCGTGTCGAGAGTCCCTCGTTTTATCCTGGACAGGGCAGACTGGGAACTCTTCTCTTCCGTTGCAGAGCTGACAGAGGAAATGGTAGAAGGTGTGCATATCGATGACGCTGTTGAAGCTGTTACTAATACTATTATTCAGGCAGCTATGCTTTCGATTCCTAGAACATCAGGAAAAACACAAAAATATTCGAAACCATGGTGGAATCGTGACTGTCATGAAGCACTGAAAAAACAGAAAAAAGCATGGGGTATTTTTCGTAGATATCCTACTCTGCGAAACCTCATAGCTTTTAAAAGAGCCAAAGCAAATGCACGGAAAGTAAGAAGGCAGAGCCAGAGGGATTCCTGGATTTCATATGTGTCCTCAATAACATCCTCTACACCTAGTAAGCGGGTTTGGGAAAGAGTTCGAAAAGCATGCGGAATGTACAAAGACCACTCACTTTCCTTTCTGGAAAAAGATGGCCGAGTGATTAGCTCCATAGAAGAAATTGCAAATACAATTGGTGAGACATTTGCTGCCGTTTCTTCCAGCCGAAATTACTCACCTGCATTTCTTTCTATCAAGCAACGCTCTGAGAAAAATCCCATCGCTTTCAACTCTTCCAACTTTGAGCCGTACAATAGAGACTTTACTATGGTTGAACTAAAGAGAGCTTTGTTGCAGACACATAGGTCTTGTCCGGGTCTGGATGGCGTGTATTATGAAATGCTAAAGCATCTGTCCTGTAAGTCACTGAGTGCCCTTCTCACACTTTACAATAGAGTGTGGAAGGAGCGTACATTTCCCAGTGCATGGAGGAGAGCTATTGTCATTCCTATTGCGAAGCCAGGGAAAGACCCGAGGAATCCCTCGAACTATCGGCCAATTGCCCTTACCAGCTGTGTTTGCAAACTGTTTGAAAAGATGGTAAACAGCCGCCTAGTCTACTTCTTGGAAAAGAATGATATTATATCGCCTTATCAGAGTGGTTTTCGAAAGGGAAGAACAACTGTAGATAACATGCTCCTCTTAGAGACATCTATTCGAAAAGCATTTGTAAGAAGAAGCCACCTTGTCTCGATATTCTTCGACATTGAAAAAGCTTATGATAAGGCATGGAGATACGGTATACTCCGGGATCTTCACGAGAGTGGCTTGCGCGGCAACCTACCAATTTTCATTCAAAATTTCTTGAACACTAGAACTTTTCAAGTAAGAATTGGCTCTGTTTTTTCGGATGTTTTTGAACAGGAAGAGGGTGTGCCTCAAGGCTGTGTGCTCAGTGTAACCCTGTTTAGTTTAAAAATAAATTCTGTACTAAAAGAACTTCCTCCCACCATCTTGGGATCTCTATATGTTGATGATCTGCAGATTAGCTGTCGAGGAGCAGACATGAGATATGTAGAGAGGCAACTGCAGATGGCTCTGATTAAGATCCAAGAATGGTCAGACAAACAGGGATTTAACTTTTCGAAACAGAAAACTGTCTGCGTGCACTTTTGTAGGAAGCGAGGTCTCCATCCTGAACCTGAGTTATACTTGAATGGTACAATTATTCCAGTTGCGCCTGAAGTAAAATTTTTAGGAGTGACGTTCGACCGAAAATTGACTTTCCTTTCTCATGTTTTAAACCTGAGAAAGAAGTGTCTAAAAACACTAAATATTTTAAAAGTGTTGGCGAACACCTCCTGGGGTGCAGAGCGTTGCTCCATGCTTCGCATTTACAGAGCGCTTATCCGCTCTAAACTGGACTATGGCTCAGTTGTTTATGGATCCGCTCGCTCATCTGTTTTGTTAAAACTGGATCCTGTTCACCATCAAGGTCTGCGGATTTGTTCAGGAGCTTTCAGGACTTCTCCTGTGCAGAGCCTATATGTTGACTGTAACGAACCATCATTTCATCTGAGGCGTGAGCAATTGTCCCTTTTGCAATATTTTAATACTCTATCTCAACCTGAACATCCCAATAAGCTGTGCTTACTTGATAATGAGTGTAACACATTATTTGAAACACGTCCATCCTGTGTTCCTACTTTCCCTTTAAGAGTTCGCCCTGTCATTGAGGAACTCTCCCTCTCTGATATGCACCCCCAAGCAGTACAGAATTTTGAAATTCCACCTTGGGAAAATTCACGGATCCAGCTTCTTGATGTTTTTAAACATCACGTAAAGGCGAGCACTAACGAGATCGTTTACAGACAACTTTTCGCTGAGCACAGGCACAAATATAGCAGTTATTATCCGATATACACAGATGGATCAAAGTCAAATGATCATGTCGGGATGGCTTTTGTATTTGAAAATTACATAGAGGGCAGATGCCTGCACCATGCTTTCTCTGTCCTAACATCTGAACTAACTGCAATATATTATGCTCTTTTGTACATCCCAAAGCTCTGCCACAAAAAGTTCATAGTTTACACAGACTCGTATAGTGCTCTTAAATCCTTGGAAGCTTTTCCCAACGCTCAGAATCCTGTGGTAGTGGATGTTCTCAAAATTCATAGAAATTTAATGATACGAGGATATGAAATCCTGTACTGCTGGGTTCCCGGGCATACGGGAATAAAGGGAAACGAGCTTGCAGACATCGCGGCAAAATCTGCTGTCGAACTGTCCAGTCGCCTTATCCCTTTTAGACATCTGCTGTGTCATCAAGGGAAAGATACGAAAAAATGGCAGCAAATTTGGGATGTTCAGCATCACAACAAGTTGAGAAACATCAAACCTAGAATTGAGCATTGGGATTTTGCTGGAAATCGTAAAGAGGACGTTCTTTTGACTCGCCTCAGAATTGGTCACACTCGAGTCACACATAACTATCTTCTCAAATCTGAAAATGAGCCTGTTTGTTTATCTGTTCGTCATATTTTAATTGAGTGTCCATGTTTTAATAGTCTTCTCCAGAAATATTTTAATAGCTGTGACTTACCTCTTGACCGTTTAATCGGAAGAGAGGTCAATTGTAATTTATTTTATTATTTAAAAGAGATTGGCTTTTATTACCTAATGTAATTTATTTTGAAGACTGTGTCTTGAATTTTAATATGTGCTTTTAACTTGTGTTTATATGACTTCATCCTCTGGTTTTGATACATTTATCTACTTGTTTTTATTTATTGAATTTTAATGACATCAATTGTAATCATCCCACCTAGTGTTTGGCGCGTCATAATCATCTCTGGTTTTTGCGCCATAATCACTTACTCACTCACCCTCGAGTGATAATAAGGAAGTCATCTGCATAGGCGATAATTTTACAGTCTCGTTGGCCACTCAGATCCCGTAGAATCGAATTTGCTACAAGTATCCATAGTAAGGGTCCCAAACAGGAACCCTGTGGGCATCCTCTTTGCAGGTCATATTGGATGGTGGCAGCATCGGTGGTGATTTGGACAGAACGATTGCTTAATTAGCTTCTTGTAAGATCTTGAAGGTCAGACGGACATCCCATAGTAGCCAGGACATTTAATATATCCGGCCAACATAAGCAGTCGAAAGCTCCCTGAATGTCTAGGCTAACCACCAGGGAGTGACATCCATCCTTTCTGTTTTCCTGAATTGTATGAATAAGGTCATGGATAGCGTGCTCGGATGACAGGCCTCCTCTAAAACCAAGCTGTTTCTTGTCAAGCAAATTATTGGTGTGGAGATAATAGTTTAATCGCCCAAGTATGACTCGTTCCAAAAGTTTGCCATAAGCTGGTAACAGACAAATCAGTCGATACGAGTTTGGCTGCATAGGGTCCTTGTCCTTTTTATGAAAGAGTACTACCTCCGCACACTTACTAGATTTGGGAAAGTGTCGGATTCGCCAGCAGGCTCTTAGAAATGCCATAGTAAGGGAGGGAGCTATTGCATGGATCATTTTAATGATCATGTTATCCATACCATCAGGTCCTGGAGCCTTAGTAGGATTAAGATAGCGGATGATGTTATTCGCTTCAGAATGACTAGGCATTGGTTCCATTGTAGGTCTGTGATATATTTAATTATCAAATTTACTTCTCAATTCTGCTTGACTTGAGGTGTCTTCTGTAGAGTTGTCCTTTTGAAAAATATTAGTCAAAACATATCGGATGGTGTCTTCTGGACTTGTAGCTGTATTTAAGATACCAGAGGGTAGGAGAGTAGGGCGGAAAACTTTGTCCATTGCAATATGAAAGATATTGCCATAACGCTCAACAGTGCGTGTGCAATAATTTTTCCATGAGGTCTCTTTGGCATAATTTATTTGTTTTTTATAAACAGCCTGTGATCTCTTATAACGAGTAAAAAGTTCCATCCTAACCTCAGGGAGTGTTGCTGCTTGTGCTTGGCGTCTTTGTTTTCGAAGAATCTTTCTCTGTTTAGCTAGGTCTGGAGTCCACCAAGCCGCATTATTCCTTATTTTGACTTGCTTAGCTTTGAAGGTGCTATGGCAGGCTGTGACAATTTCCTGAATAAAATCGTCATAGGCCTCATCTAATTCTATAGCATTGTTGCATTCATCAAGTTTAGCAATCAGATGAGGAATTGAAGGAAGGAGATGATGTTTGAGCTTATTTTGTCCTCCATAATTAGTCTTAAATCTTCTTTTTTGTTGATATTGCAGTGAACAGTTGAGGGTGAAGGTGATAGCATTATGGTCACTCAACGTTATCCAGTCCGTAACAGTCCAATTGGCAATTTTCCTAGCTATACTTTCTGATGCTAATGTTACATCTGGCCATCCTTTGGCACGTATGGTTTGAAAGGTAGGAGGTGCATTAGTGTCGTTGAGTATTACTAGTCTATTTGATTCCATAAAGTCTAAAAGTAGTAGTAGTAGTAGTTTTATGCCGCAAAGCTCAATAGGCCATATGCGCCAAACACAGGATTCTTTTTTTTAACATACAAACTAAAGGAACAAAAAATATAAAGACAACAGCACACTTTTAAAATCGAGGCAAGTAAAAAGATATTTAAATGATGGGATGAAAATGCTGATTATAACTTTGATAATGAGAGATGCAGTATAGATATAAAATCCTAAAACATCTGATTAATTAAAATTCCAACATAAAATCTCAGGACAAAATCAAATTAAATAATAGAAACCTGTTTCCTTGAGGTAGTGAAACAAATTATTATTGACCTCTCTTCCGATTAAACGGTCGAGAGGCAGGTCGCAGCTATTAAAATACTTCTCACGAAGATTATTAAAATATGAACATTCAATTAAAATGTGATAAACTGAAAGACAAACATTACAAGTTGCACAAATAGGCTCGTTCTCAGCTTTCAGAAGGTAGTTATGTGTCACTCTACTGTGACCAATTCTAAGGCGAGTCAAAAGAACTTCCTCCCTGCGATTGCTAGTAGTATCCCAATGCTCTATTTTAGGCTTCACCCTTCTCAACTTGTTATGAAGTTGAAGGTCCCAAAGTTGCTGCCATTTCTTTCGGATCTTCTCTTTTATGACACAACGGATATCTTTAAAAGGGATGAGGCGGCCGGACATTTCAACAGCAGATTTCGCTGCGATATCCGCCAGCTCATTGCCCTTTATTCCTGTATGTCCGGGGACCCAGCAGTACAGAAGTTCAAATCCACGACATTTCAATTTAATATTCAACTTGAGAACATCCACTATCACAGGATTCTCAGTGCTAGAAAAGGATTCTAAAGCTTTCAATGCACTGTAGGAGTCCGTATATACAATGAATTTTCGATGGTGCAGCGTTGAGATGTACAAAAGCGCATAATATATGGCAGTCAGTTCGGAGGTTAAGACAGAGGAAGCGTCGTGTAAACGTCTACCTTCCATGTGGTCACCAATTATACATGACATGCCAACATGGCAAGCTGACTTAGAGCCATCCGTATATATGGGAACATAACTCCTGTAACTCTGCCTGTGATCAGCAAAAATTTGTCTGTAGATGCTCTCATCAGTAGTTGTTTTTCCGTAATTGTGGAAAATGTCAAGAAGGTGGATTAGTGCATTTTCCCAAGGTGCAATTTCAAAATGCTGTACTGCCTGTGGGGAAATATCAAACAGGGAGAATTCTTCAATGAGGGGACGAACTCTAACAGGAAAAGAAGGCACACAGGATGGACGTGCCTCAAATAAAAGGTCACAGCTATTTTCACATATACACAAGTTATAAGGATGGTCAGGTTGAGATAAAATATTAAAATAGCGTAAAAGAGACAACTCCTCACGCCTCAAACGGAGTGATGGCTCGTGACAGTCAACATAAAGGCTCTGCACAGGAGATGTCCTGAAGGCTCCAGAACAAATCCGCAGAGCCTGATGATGAACAGGATCTAGTTTTAACAACACTGAAGACCGGGCAGATCCGTAAACAACTGAGCCGTAGTCCAGTTTAGAGCGAATTAGAGCTCTGTAAATGCGAAGCATGGAGCAACGCTCTGCACCCCAGGAGGTGTTCGCCAGGACTTTTAAGATATTTAGAACTTTGGTACACTTTTTTCTCAAGTTTAAGACATGAGGAAGGAAAGTCAATTTTCGGTCGAACATCACCCCTAAAAATTTTACTTCAGGTGCAACTGGAATTACAGACCCATTGAGGTATAATTCCGGCTCAGGATGGAGACCTCGCTTTTTACAAAAATGCACGCACACAGTCTTCTGTTTCGAAAACGTAAATCCTTGTCTTTTTGCCCATTCCTGGATCCTGTTCAAAGCGATCTGGAGCTGTCTCTCTACATGTCTCATATCCACACCTCTACAGCTAATTTGTAGATCATCAACATATAAAGAACCTGAAATGGTGGGAGGAAGTTGTTTTAATACAGAATTTATTTTTAGGCTGAAAAGAGTTACACTGAGCACACAGCCTTGAGGCACAACCTCTTGTTCAAAAACATCAGACAAAACAGAGCCTATCCTTACTTGAAAAGTTCTAGCGTTCAGGAAATTCTGAATGAAATTTGGTAGGTTGCCGCGCAAGCCACTCTCGTGAAGATCGCGAATTATACCGTATCTCCATGCCTTATCATAGGCTTTCTCTATATCGAAGAAAATTGAGACAAGGTGATTTCTTCTTACAAAAGCTTTTCGAATGGATGTCTCTAAGAGGAGCATATTATCTACGGTTGTTCTCCCCTTTCGAAAACCACTTTGATAAGGCGATATAATATTATTCTTTTCCAAGAAGTAGACTAGGCGGCTGTTTACCATCTTTTCAAACAGTTTGCAAACACAGCTGGTAAGGGCAATTGGCCGATAGTTCGAGGGATTCCTCGGGTCTTTCCCTGGCTTCGCAATAGGAATGACAATAGCTCTCCTCCATGCACTGGGAAATCTACGCTCCTTCCACACTCTATTGTAAAGTGTGAGAAGGACACTCAGTGACTTACAGGACAGATGCTTTAGCATTTCATAATACACGCCATCCAGACCCGGACAAGACCTATGTGTCTGCAACAAAGCTCTCTTTAGTTCAACCATAGTAAAGTCTCTATTGTACGGCTCAAAGTTGGAAGAGTTGAAAGCGATGGGATTTTTCTCAGAGCGTTGCTTGATAGAAAGAAATGCAGGTGAGTAATTTCGGCTGGAAGAAACGGCAGCAAATGTCTCACCAATTGTATTTGCAATTTCTTCTATGGAGCTAATCACTCGGCCATCTTTTTCCAGAAAGGAAAGTGAGTGGTCTCTATACATTCCGCATGCTTTTCGAACTCTTTCCCAAACCCGCTTACTAGGCGTAGAGGATGTTATTGAGGACACATATGAAATCCAGGAATCCCTCTGGCTCTGCCTTCTTACTTTCCGTGCATTTGCTTTGGCTCTTTTAAAAGCTATGAGGTTTCGCAGAGTAGGATATCTACGAAAAATACCCCATGCTTTTTTCTGTTTTTTCAGTGCTTCATGACAGTCGCGATTCCACCACGGTTTCGAATATTTTAGTGTTTTTCCTGATGTTCTAGGAATCGAAAGCATAGCTGCCTGAATAATAGTATTAGTAACAGCTTCAATTGCGTCATCGATATGCACACCTTCTACCATTTCCTGTGTCAGCTCTGCAACGGAAGAGAAGAGTTCCCAGTCTGCCCTGTCCAGGATAAAACGAGGGACTCTCGACACGGGGTTTGCTCCTCTTCGTGCAAGAGGCACAAAAATAGGATAATGATCGCTGTTGTACAGGTCATTTCCGACACTAAAAGTGCAAAATGGCAACAGAGATGGTGAACAGATGGCAAGATCGAGAGCGTGGAATGTCCTTGAAGGCTCATGGAAGTACGTATCTTGCCCATTATTTAGGAGACAAAGGCTATGATCTTCGATCATCTGCTCTATTTGTCTTCCTCGGCAATTTGTATCTTTACTTCCCCAGAGTGGACTATGGCCGTTAAAATCTCCTATTATGATAAAAGGCTCAGGCAGCTGCTCTATTAGATTATTTAAATCTTGCTGATAAATGTGCTCATTTGGAGGCAAATACAAAGAAACAAATGAAACAATAATATCAAAATTTATTTGAGTAGCGACAACTTGGAGGGATGTCGTCAAAGGAAGTACATTTGAGGGATAATCCAGTGAGGAGAGGAGACCTACACCTCCACTGGCACGCTCACCTGCAATGTTATCCTTCCTGACGAAAGAAAACCTCCGAAGTTTTGCATGGTGTTCGGGTTTCAAATTTGTTTCCTGTATTGCTAAGCACACAGGATGATACACATTTATTATAGATTTGATGTCAAGGAAATTTCGGTGGAAACCGCGACAGTTCCATGACATGAGGGTGGCCATTATGAATGGTTTTTGTTTTTTCTGTGCTGTTCTTTTGTTTTTCGTGGAAGAGATGCCTGGGAACTTCTAGACCCTCTTCTACTTCCATAAAGTCTGAATCCGCAGATTCAGAAATCATCTCATCAAAAGAGCTATTGCTGTGACTTCTATTTTTATTGGATATTTTATGTGTAGAAGTTTTGGGCTTACTTTGAATAACTGTTTCTTTCTTTTGTACTATATGGGTTGCATTTTCTTTTTGCTTGTTGGATGTAGACGGATGGGTTTTATTTGCTAGGGTCTGTGTGCCTATTGATGTTTGGGTGGCGACTGTACGAGATGATTTTACAGCACTGGCATATGATGTATTTGGTCGAAGCTGTGTGCTCTGGACTAATCTTCTGGCTTCGGCATATGAGATGTTCCTCGTAAACTTTGCAGTCTGCACTTCTTTTTCCAATTTCCATTTTGGGCAGAGGCGTGAAAATGCTGGGTGCTCACCCTTGCAATTTATACAAAGAGGCGCAGCCGTACAATTTTCAGAATCGTGGCCAATCTGTGAGCATCGGGCGCATGTAAGGCTGCCACGACAAGACGTCTTAGAATGGCCGAAACGCTGGCATTGGAAACATCGCATAGGGTTTGGAATATAAGGTCTTACAGGAATATTTAGATATCCGGCCTTAATATTCTTAGGCAGATCAGGCGTGTTGAAGGTAAGGATCACGTGTTTCGTGTCTATCAACTTACCTTCTTTACGCATCTTGATCCGCCTTACACCGCAGACATTTTGTTCGGAGAGCTCAGAAGCGATCTCTTCTTCAGAAACATACAGAAGGTCGAATTCTGAGATTACACCCCGACAATAGTTGAGTGACTTATGTGGTGTTACAGTCACATTCGCTTGCCCAAGTTTAGTTATCTGAAGTAAAGAAGCAGACTGGGTGGCTGAGATTGTATCAATAAGCAAGTCTCCGGAGCGGAGACGCTTTATATTTCTCGGCTCACCAATACAGGACTGGATGTATTTGTTTATTACGAAAGGAGACATCTTATGCATTTCGCCAGAAGGACTAGAGATGACTAGGAAACGGGGAATATTGTTATGATTTTTTTCATTTGTATCTGTACGTAATTTTTTTGCAGTAGACTTTTCAGAAGTAGGTTGAGTGAGTGGTTTAGCAGTAGACGTTTCAGAAATAGGTTGAATGACTGGTTTAACAGTAGATGTTTCAGAACTAGGTTGAGTGACTGGTTTAGGAGTAGAAGTTTCAGAACTAGGTTGAGTGACAGGAGTGATTTGAGTGACAGGATTGACGTGAGTGACTGGAGTTACCTCGAAATCTTTTATTAAGTAAATATGAGAAGCCATAGTGAAAGAATAAAGATTCGGGTCCGACGGCCCCGCCCACCACGGAGCCCAACAAGGGAACACAGATTCCTGTGTTAGGGCTAGCCGGACCTATACGCAAACTGAAGCCCCACAGTCGGCTTTCCCGAAAGCAGGTGCTCCCGAGAGCTTGACCCCAAGCCACTGACACAAGGACTAGTGACCAGCCGATTGACACCCGTGAGGACGACTAAGGTGCCTCCCGTTTAGCTGAAGCAGAGGCCAAAGTAGTGTGTTGGGGACAGTACCTCGCCCCTCAACTACCAGGACCCTCCTTTCCAGCGACACGGGTCTCCACGCACGGCAAACACGTGGGCAGTTTTCTCGCCACTCGAAGACTAGAGACAAGGGCTGTTCCAGTCTCTCGTGACGAGCCCCAAACTCCGTAGAGAGAAACCACGAGGGAGAAGAGAAGGGAAAAAGTTCCAGCAAAGAGGAGAGGAGACGGAAAAGAGGATAGATCACTGGGGCTCCAGGATCGTGATACCCGTCTCATCAAGAAGATGATCCCCTGAAGGGCTAGGGTACCTCGGGATTGCCACATCCGTACTCACAGAAGTGAGCCCCCTGAGGGGCCATAAAGTCTAAAAGCTGTGCTGATCGTGAGTCCTCAGTTGGCGAACCCCAGAGACTACTTGACGCATTGAAGTCTCCTCCAATAATAATATTTTTAAATTTATTGAATCTTAAAAAGTCCAATTCTGGAAGAATTCGATCTATGTCAGTACTAGGAGGAAAGTATGCTGAAGTGATAAGGATGTCACCATCTTTACAGGTAATTAAAATTGAGACTGCATGTTGAGTAGCTCTCCATAATGTTGGCGTCAGGGGACCATTATAGACTACTGTGGCTTTCATATTAGTAGAATTGTAAATTTTATTCTGTGTGGTGGAGCCTGTGAGTGTATTATCCCGATTAATATGAGTCTTGGAAAAGTGCAATAGGAATATTCTTATGAAACTGAGTGTGGATCATTGTGGCAGTTGCAGCTCTGGAATTTTGTAAATTACATTGAACAAAGCTCAGGTCCGTGAGATGCAGAATTGGTAATTTAGTTGCCATTATTCGCTTTTTGAAGTGCGCGCTAAAGAGCTTGCCTGTACGACGGACATGTTCTTGAGTTAGCTGGATGTCGGCAATCAAAGTCAGTGCCCTTGTTTTTATTACTAGAGATACAGTTATGGCAGTTGGGCGTAGCAGTACAGTGGCCGCTGTCTTGCTTATGTGTGTCTGCACAATTGACACAAATTGCCGCGTTCTGACAGAATTTACTAGAGTGGCCTAATTCCTGGCAGTTGTAGCACCTGAAAATACGGTGATAAGTTCTGAATGGGCAAGAGTTGAAACCGAGGTATAGTCGTCCGCGAGATCCCAGCTTCTGGAAGTATTCCTTATCCAAATTAATTATCCAGTTATTTCTAGAGTCAGTACGGTGTAGTGGAGGTCTTGGATTTATTGCACCCTCTATTTCCGTAGGGAGATGAGCTTGAAATGCTGTTATGATGTCTTGTGCAGTTAGATCCTCAGGCACACCAAATAGAATTATAGAGTCCTTAATTGGTTTTGGTTCTCTGTAGCTGATCTGGTCTTTCAATACTTTTTCAGAGTGAAGTGAATCTTTTAATTTATTTAGATGTTCTCTAGTGTGACACCGCAAAAGTAATTCCTTGCTTCTGGTGGTACGAATCTGCTGTAGTGGAATACCAAGCTTGGATGGATTGACCTTTGAAGCTAAATGGTTTTGTAGGGCAGAAGGAGTTATAGTTGGATCTGTGGATTTTACCAAGAGAACGTGATCTG
Source organism: Stegodyphus dumicola (assembly GCF_044657685.1). NCBI lineage: Eukaryota > Metazoa > Arthropoda > Arachnida > Araneae > Eresidae > Stegodyphus > Stegodyphus dumicola. Next base: position 123,379,498 of record NC_140779.1, on the reverse strand, counting down.
TAGGTTTATGCTGAACCTGGGGCCGCTTTTTCTTTCGCTGTACCAAGTGGTAGGGAGCTTCGGCTTCAGTACACTGCACTACTTCAGAATACAAAGGTCTATCGGAAGCAGGTTGAGGCGTGGGTAGATGGGAAATAGGTTCTATAATGGACAGAACCTTTTTTAGTGAATCAGATTGTCCGTTCAAAACGTCCAGTTGTGCCTGTTGTGCGTTGATTAGCAATTCTTGTTCTAAGAAGATTTTCTGTGCAAAGTCAATAAAGTCGGTGAGGATTTTAGTGTCTTCTCTGTTCAGCTTATGCTTGGCACGTCTTTCACCCAAGAACTTATAAATAAAAGAGCTATGTGCAGCAAAACTTTGCGATCTCGGAATTGAAGAGTCAATAGCAGGAGCTATAATAGTATCCTCAGAGGTAATTGAAGTGGTAGGTAATTGTACGACGTTAGAATCATTAACAGCCATCTGGCTAATGAATCATCAGTGATGAAACTAGGTAATGTAGTCGTATGTAAAAAGTTAAGAAATAATAATAAGGAAGAGATAAATAGAGGTTGGGACTGTATACTATGTAAAATGAGCTAAGTCAGAAGTTTGACAATGTTATTCGTATGGAAAATAAATTTTTATAATATCAACTCAAAAATTAACAAAAAGATGTCAAAAGGGTCAGAAATAATCGTGTCACCCTTGGAATTATTAAAATATGTCAATTTACTGGGATATAAGCCTTTAAAGTGTCAAAAATTGATACGCAAAAAAGTATCAAATATATAGGGAAAATGTATTGAAGTTGGATCGTTATAACAATCAAATTTGAGCAAAATTAACTATAGCGATTTTGCGGCAAAGTGAAGTCAATGAAATCTTATTGTTGCTTTAAGATAAATGTAATGAAAATAAATATGTAAACACGTGTAAAAGCTTAAGGAAAAATGATAATAAAATAAATTAATATGAAATAAATATTAAATTGAGTAATGAATAAATATTAAATTGAATAATGAATAAATATTAAAGTACATGGAAATATAATGTAAAAAAGATATGGCAATCACAGTTTAAATTTTTCGGAAGAACAGTAAAATATTATAAGGGCGAGTCAAATGAAAGTGAGCCAATGCGAATATATGACAGAGTACTTTATTTAAAGTTAGTCTCCATGAACATTGAGACATTTATCCCATTGACAAATGAGCCGCGTGATCCCCGTCTCATAAAACTCCTTGGGCTGTCGATTCAAAAAGTTTGTAACCGACTCCTTCACGGCGTCGTCCGACACGAATCTGGTACCCTTGAGATGTTTTTTCAGTTTCCCGAAAATGTGAAAGTCGCATGGCGACAAATCTGGGCTGTATGGAGGATGTTGCAGCGTGTCCCACTTGAACTTTGCCAGTTGTGTCTTAACCACATCAACGACGTGGGGACGAGCATTGTCGTGTAGCAAGATCACACCTTTCGTCAATCTTCCAGGTCGTTTGTTGTTGATTGCGACACGCAGCCGATCCAGCGTTGCACAATATCGCGAACTATTGATAGTCTCTCCACGTTTAGCAAATTCAATCAGTAATGGCCCCTGACGATCGGAAAAAAAGTCAATAGCACCTTTCCCGAGGAAATGACAGCCTTTGCTTTCTTCGGGGGTGGTGAATTCAAATGTTTCCACTGTAAGCTTTGCCGGCGTGTTTCAGGTTCGTAGTGGTGGCACCATAATTCGTCTCCGGTCACAATTGCAGACAAGAAGTCGTCACCCTCATTGTGATACCGGATGAGATGAGTCAAAGCAGCGCCGAACCTCTCCGTCTTCTGGCGGTCGTTCAAAATCTTGGGCATCCATTGAGCACACAAAAGCCGATAACCGAGATGATCATGAATTATGGTGTGAACCGAACCGTGCCTGATGTTCACACGCTCTGCCAGTTCATCGATGCTTATCCTCCGTTCTTGTCTAATCAGCTCATCAACCTGTGCAATTGTGTCGGGGGTGATTGCAAGGTGGCTTTGGCCCGGTCTTGGATCGTCTTTGCAACTTTCACGTCCTTCTCTGAACCGTTTGCTCCAACGCTTCACAGTGGCCAATGCGACGCAATGTTCACCGTACACAGCCGTCATACGGCGATTAATTTCATGTTGGGAAACACCTTCAGCTGTCAAAAACCTGACCACACCACGCTGTTCCTCTTTTGGAGCGTCCATTATGTCACGCTACCGTCTTCAACCCAGTGTAAGAGTGCCTTAAAGAACTTTAACCTCACACTTTCGCGTCACTTTCGTAAATGAAGGCTGTCTCTGTGCTACGCGCATGCGCCGCAGATGATGGACCGAACCATTCTTGCTGAGGAGGGGTTGGCTCACTTTCATTTGACTCGCCCTTATAAATAAATGTAATTATGGGGAATAATGGTATATTGCTATGTAACTGACTAATAGAAAATATAATTAGAGGAAATATGAAATTAATTAGATAAAAATAAATATATATGAATACTATTAAATGAATAAACAGCAAATTACATAAATACAAATAAAATTAATAAGTTTAAATGAGATAAAATAAAGATAATGTTTTTCTAAGTGAAGGTATAATTTAATAAAAAAATTATCTAGTCTAACGGGGTGTCACAAATAGTATGGAATGTGATCCTAAATCCTCAAGGACAGATGGGAGAAGTCCACAATTAATCCAGTGTCCGATAATTATCCAGAAATAGTCAAACCCTCAGGGGGCTCACTTTTGTGAGTACGGGTGTGGCAATCCCGAGGTACCCTAGCCCTTCAGGGGATCATCTTGGTGAGACGGGTGTCACGATCCTGGAGCCCCAGTGATCTATCCTCTTTTCCGTCTCCTCTCCTCTTGGCTGGAACTTTTCCCCTTCCCTTCTCCCTCGTGGTTTCTCTCTACGGAGTTTGGGGCTCGTCACGAGAGACTTGAACAGACCTTGTCTAGCTCTCGAGTGGCGAGAAAACTGCCCACGTGTTTGCCGTGCGTGGAGACCCGTGTCGCACGGGGATCCATATAATAAAAATGACAACTCTGAGCAGTGGATCACTCGGCTCACGGGTCGATGAAGAACACAGCCAGCTGCGAGACTTGGTGTGAATTGCAGGACACATTGAGCACTGATTTTTCGAACGCGCATTGCGGTCTCGGGTGATACCCGGGACCTCGCCTGTCTGAGGGTCGGATGAGACTTGCCGAAGGAGCTTGCTCCTACTTGGTCGTATCGGACGTAAAACTCCGTCGACCTAAGGTCTCGTATCCCCTTGGCCGAGAAGCGCACCATTTGAGAGGACGCTCGAGGGCGGGAGAGACGATGCATAAAGATACTCAGGACGGTAGAGGAAGCCGTGACCTCAAGAAAGAAATATGAAATGAGAAGCGTATACATGAGTTATACGACAAATGGCTTTGTGGCGGAAATTGATGGTATAAGATTGGTACGAATATCAAATCTAATAAAAATGAAAATCATTATACAAGTTGGCAATGATTTGATTAATATAAAGAGAAAGGTATCGGACTGATACCCCGAATGGCGTTGGAGGGGCGCCTGAAATATTGCATTGTCTCCCATACTCTGAGCCTTTGGTGTGCGAAATGGCTGGATATAAGGGTTGAAGATACTATAAAATTCGTGTATAACACGGGCACGAAATAATATTGTCGACCTCAGATCAGACGAGACGACCCGCTGAATTTAAGCATATAAATAAGCGGAGGAAAAGAAACCAACAGGGATTCCCTTAGTAGCGGCGAGCGAACCGGGATGAGCCCAGCGCCGAATTCCGCACTCTTTGGGTGTTGGAAAATGTGGCGTATAGGAGTGAGCGTTCCGGAGGTTGACTCTGCAGCAAGTCCCCCTGACCGGGGCTGTTACCCAGAGCGGGTGCGAGGCCCATAACTGCTAGGTCTCCTTCGGATGCGATCTCCTGGGAGTCGGGTTGCTTGGGAGTGCAACCCTAATCGGGTGGTAAACTCCACCTAAGGCTAAATACTGCCGTGAGACCGATAGCAAACAAGTACCGTGAGGGAAAGTTGCAAAGAACTTTGAAGAGAGAGTTCAAGAGTACGTGAAACTGCTCAGAGGTAAACGGGTGGGCCCTCGAAATCCTGTGGCGGGAGGATTCAGTTGGGCTTCCGTGGCAGCACTGGGTGATTGACCAAAACGGATCCCAGAACTGGGCCGGGTCGGCTGTGCAGGTCACGGTTCTCGACGCATTTTCTCCCGCCTGAGGACGCCGTAGCCGGTTGGGAAGACTCGACGGACTAAAGGACGTGCGTTGGCAGGTGGCCGGTGGCGTGGCTTCGGCTGTGCCGTCGGTTGTTAGCCTGTTCGTCCGGTCTCGTCGCCCGACCGAGGTTTTTGCGGTCCGGATGGACCCTATGCAATGTCCGCCTCCTCCCTTTAGCAGGAGAGCCGGGATTAGAACGCAGCAAGCGTTCGTTGATGGTGCGGTCGCACTCTCTGAGTGAGTGGGCCAGTGCCGTCCCGACGTTGATGAGCTACGTCGTGCCCGTGGGAGTGCTGGCGGCTAGCGGCGAGTAGATCGGTCACCCACCCGACCCGTCTTGAAACACGGAACAAGGAGTCTAACATGTGCGCGAGTCAATGGGTCTTGATCAGGCCCAGAGGCGCAATGAAAGCAAAGGGCGGCGAAGGCCGTCTGAGTTGGGATCCTGGGGCTTTCGCGTGCAAGGAGCACCAACGACCCGTCGTTTCCGATTTATCTCGGTTGGGCGGAGTATGAGCGTACACGTTGGGACCCGAAAGATGGTGAACTATGCCCGGGCAGGACGAGGCCAGAGGAAACTCTGGTGGAGGTCCGTAGCGGTTCTGACGTGCAAATCGATCGTCAGATCCGGGCCTAGGGGCGAAAGAGTAATCGAACCATCTAGTAGCTGGTTCCCTCCGAAGTTTCCCTCAGGATAGCTGGCGCTCGAGATTCAGTCTCATCCGGTAAAGCGAATGATTAGAGGCCTTGGGGCCGAAACGACCTCAACCTATTCTCAAACTTTAAATGGGTGAGAAGTCTGGCTTAGATGACTGAAGCCCGGACAATTGGATGAGAGTGCCCAGTGGGCCACTTTCGGTAAGCAGAACTGGCGCTGTGGGATGAACCAAACGCTGGGTTACGGCGCCCGATGCGAGACGCTCATGAGACCCCATGAAAGGTGTTGGTTGCTCTAGACAGGTACAGGTAAAAGTGTGGGGAGCACCAGTACTTCATAGCTCGAACAGGTATTGCTCCCTTACACTAATTAATCTAGAGTGGAACCCTCCATGAAATCTAATGAGGTGTAGTTTATTAGGGGAGGGGGGTTTGGAGATTGTCAGTCGTGCATGCCAGGCTGCGCACCCATCCCAAGTCCAAAAGCAGGCCAGGGCCGCACCGACCCCAGCTCCACCATTCTCTCACCAGGCAAGACTGGGCCCGCGCACTTTGCTGTCCTTCGGGATCGGAGGGCTAATTTATTTTAGGCATAAAAGAAAAAGAGGTTACATAATATATACAACATTATTTACAGTATTTGGGAAATATATAAATTTGATTTACAGATGGGACACTGTTTTATTCTTTGAGTGTTGATGGAGTGTTTAAAAGGTGTTTGTGTAAGAGCCTTCTAAAAGTTTTTCATAGTTCATGAGTTCATCTCAGTCCATTGGCTCTTGTGTATAGTGGTGTTTTCGTGTTATTTTGGTGTTAGTGATTTGTGGTGTGTGAGCCTTGTTGAAGAGTTCAGCAGTCCATTCAGTAGTTTCAGAGTTCATTGGAGATTGGACACTTGTGGATTTGGTGTGATATTACCTGGATATTGCTGATGGTGAAGGAGACACAGAGCATAGATCCAGTCCCATGTTGTTGAGTTTGTTGTGTAGCTTGTTGAAGGCGGTGATGAGGTGAGGGAGTTTGACGATCATTCTTTTGAAGGCTGTGGTGATTGTTGAGGGACTTCGTATATGGAGTTCTTGGGTTAGTGCACATGAGAAGTGGTAGTGATCAGCGTTTCCGGTTTCTCCGCAGATGCACGTCTCTGTGTTGGAGAGGTTTCTTTTGTAGAAGTATGTGGGGTATGGTCCATGTTCTGTGAGAAAGCTGGTGAGGGATGCTGTTGTGCTTTTGGTTTCGTTGTTGCAGGTGGGGAAGATTTCGTGGGTGCGTCTACCGGTTGTTGCATTATCCCACTCTCGTTGCCAGATGTTGAGGATTTGCTGCTTGATTTTATTCTTAAGGTGTGATGTTGGAAGCTTGGCATTGACAGGGAATGTTTCTTGGTTGAGGGCAGCTTCTTTGGCAAGGTTGTCTGCGATGTCGTTTCCTTCTGTTTGGTTATGGCCTTTGATCCATTCGATGGTGATACTGTTTATTGGAGAGGAGATGGAGTCTTGGTTGATTTGGAAGGCTATTGGAGATCTATTGTTTGGGTCTTTTATTGCTAGAAGGGCTGCTTGACTATCGGTTTTGATAAGAAGGTTACTGATGTTGTTTTCAGAGGCTATTGCTATTGCATATTTTATGGCTGCCAGTTCTGCTTGGAAAACTGTGTTGTTGTTTTTTAGGAAGCCTTTCCATTTGATGTCTTCTGCAATGTTGTTTTGGATGGGGATGTAAACACCGCAGCCAACCTTGTCGTCTATTTTCGAGCCGTCTGTGAAGGCTATGGTTGAGGTATTGTTCCATTGTTGACTATTGGTGATGGGAGTGAATTTTATTCTTGTGTGCGGGGTAGCTGCATGTCTGTTATATGGTGGAGGTCTGGTTTCGTATTCTTGTGGATCATAGCTGATGTCTTCATGCGTTATAGGATCTTGGAGTTGGGAGATGGTGGAGTATAGTGCCTCATATGTTGCTTCTAGATGGAGTGGAGTTGTACCTGCCAAGATGTCCAGTGCCGAGTTTGGTGCTGTTTGGAATGCTCGTGTAATGTTCAGGGTGAATTGGCGTTGTATGGTGGTTAAAATCTTTTTTCTTTCGGTCATTGGCAGGGCCCAGATTGCTGCTCCGTAAGTTACTATTTTGGTGATGACTGTTTGGAGTAGGATCTTTGTTATGTGTGGATTGAGACCCCAGTTTGTGCCGTGCATTCTGCGGAGATTTTGGCTTATTTGGTGAGTCTTGGTCTTGATGTTCTGGAGATGTTCAATGTAGTTCAGTTTTTGGTCGATCAGAATTCCTAGGTATTTAATTGTTTTCGTGTGTTTTATTTTCTTGCCATCCATCTTGACTGAGATCTGTTTGGTTAGGTTTTGTCCTGGTTTGTGAAATGTGATGATCCTTGATTTTTCCGGTGAGATTTTGAGCTTGTATTTGGTGCAGTGGTTTTTGAAGATTGTAACTACTTCTTGGCAGTGTTTTTCCAGGATTGCGTGGATACGTCCTCCGACAACAAATGCCATGTCGTCGGCGAAGGCTGTTATTTTTGAGTGTTGGGGCCAGGTTTGGTTTATGATTTCATTGAAAGTGAGTACCCACAGGTCAGCACTCATACAGGCCGCCTGCGGGCATCCTCTTGCTTGTTTTCTTGTGATAATGGTGTTGTTGTAGAGGATGGTACTGGCTCTGTTCTGTAGAAAGTCATTGATGGTGTTGTAGATATTTTGGGGGCAGTTGATGTTTCTCTGTGCATGACGGATGGCGGGCCACCAGACCGAGTCGAAGGCGGATTGGAGATCAAGGCTGATGATTGCTGTGTGAAGGTTGTTGGCTTTATTGTGGTTAATCTGTTTGATGATGGCTGTTATGGCGTGGATGGTGGAGCGTTGTTTTCTAAATCCATATTGATTGTTACTGATGTAGTTTTGACTGTGGAGATGGTACTGTAATCTTCCAACGAGACAACGTTCCAGGATTTTCCCGATGGGCAGGGAGGAGGTTGATGGGGCGGTATGATGATGGTTCTTCTGGAGCTTTATTAGGTTTAAGAAAGAGGATGATTTGTCCTGTTTTTAGGCAGTTAGGAAAGGTGGCTTGTTGGATGCACTTGTTTACAAGGTTGAGGAAGAGGCTTGGTTGAGTTTGATGAATTAGCTTTGTTATTTTATTGCATATGCCATCGGGGCCTAGTGCTTTTTTATTGTTTAGGTGCTTGATTATCTTGGCTATTTCAATTGCAGTGATTGGTGGATCGTCTATTGTTGGTGGTGCCTGGTGGTTATTGCGAAGTTCTTGTTGGGTGGGGTCATCGTCTTCGGGGTTATCTTTTTGCATGACAGAGTCTAGGATAGCGTTGAGGGTTTCTGTGGTTGGGGAGGTGCTATTTGGTTGGTTCGTATTCACATGGAGTTGAGTTGGGGCGAAGATCTTGTTAGTGGCTATTCTGTATAGGGGACCGTAAGTATCTTGATTGTTGGAGCAGTATGTATGCCATGCTTTGAGTTTGGCTTGGATTATGCATTGCTTGTAAAATGCTTTTTGTTTTCTATATTGTTGTAGGTGGTTGTTTCGTTCTTCATCTGTTTGGGGAATTTTGATTCTTCGTCGTAGGGCTCTTGTTTTATGTTTCTGTGTTCGAAGGTCCTTTGTCCACCAGTTTATATACCCCTCAGGGGGCTCACTTCTGTGAGTACGGGTGTGGCAAATCCCGAGGTACCCTAGCCCTTCAGGGGATCATCTTCTTGATGAGACGGGTGTCACGATCCTGGAGCCCCAGTGATCTATCCTCTTTTCCGTCTCCTCTCCTCTTGGCTGGAACTTTTTCCCTTCTTTTCTCCCTCGTGGTTTCTCTCTACGGAGTTTGGGGCTCGTCACGAGAGACTGGAACAGCCCTTGTCTCTAGTCTTCGAGTGGTGAAAAAACTGCCCACGTGTTTGCCGTGCGTGGAGACCCGTGTCGCTGGAAAGGAGGGTCCTGGTAGTTGAGGGGCGAGGTACTGTCCCCAACACACTACTTTGGCCTCTGCTTCAGCTAAACGGGAGGCACCTTAGTCGTCCTCACGGGTGTCAATCGGCTGGTCACTAGTCCTTGTGTCAGTGGCTTGGGGTCAAGCTCTCGGGAGTACCTGCTTTCGGGAAAGCCGACTGTGGGATTTCAGTTTGCGTATAGGTCCGGCTAGCCTTAACACAGGAATCTGTGTTCCCTTGTTGGGCTCCATGGTGGGCGGGGCCGTCGGACCCGAATCTTTATTCTTTCACTATGGCTTCTTCTCATATCTACTTAATTAAAGATTTCGAGGTAACTCCAGTCATTCAAACTAGTTCTGAAACGTCTACAGCTAAACCAGTCACTCAACCTAGTTCTGAAACGTATACTGCTAAACCAGTCACTCAACCTAGCTCTGAACCATCTACTAATAAACCAATCATTCAACCTAGCTCTGAAACGTCTACTACTAAGCCAGTTACTCAACCTGTCACTCAACCTAGTTCTAAAAATTCTGCAAAAAAATTACGGACAGATGCAAATAAAAAAAATCATCACAATAGTCCCCGTTTCCTAGTCATCTAGTCCTTCTGGCGAAATGCATAAGATGTCTTCTTTCGTAATAAATAAATACATCCAGTCTTGTATTGGTGAGCCGAGAAACATAAAGCGTCTCCGCTCTGGAGACTTGCTTATTGATACAAACTCAGCCACCCAGTCTGCTTCTTTACTTCAGATTACTAAACTTGGGCAAGCGAATGTCACTGTAACACCCTATAAGTCACTGAACTATTGTCGCGGTGTAATCTCAGAATTCGACCTTCTGTATGTTTCTGAAGAAGAGATCGCTTCTGAGTTATCCGAACAAAATGTCTGCGGCGTAAGGCGGATCAAGATGCGTAAAGAAGGTAAGTTGATAGACACGAAACATGTGATCCTTACCTTCAACACGCCTGATCTGCCTAAGAATATTAAGGCCGGATATCTAAATATTCCTGTAAGACCTTATATTCCAAACCCTATGCGATGTTTCCAATGCCAGCGTTTCGGCCATTCTAAGACGTCTTGTTGTGGCAGCCTCACATGCGCCCGATGCTCAGAGATTGGCCACGATTCTGATAATTGTACCGCTGCGCCTTTGTGTATAAATTGCAAGCGTGACCACCCAGCATTTTCTCGCTTGTGCCCAAAATGGAAATCGGAAAAAGAAATCCAGACTACAAAAGTTACTAGGAACATCTCTTACGCCGAAGCCAGAAGACTAGTCCAGAGCACACAGCTTCGACCAAATTCATCATACGCCAGTGCTGTTAAATCATATCGTACAGTTGCCACCCAAACATCAATAGGCACACAGACCCTACCAAATAAAACCCAACCGTCTACATCCAACAAGAAAAAAGAAAATGCAACCCATATAGTACAAAAGAAAGAAACAGTTATTCAAAGTAACCCGAAAACTGCCACACAAAAAATATCAAATAAAAATAGAAGTCGCAGCAATAGCTCTCTTGATGACGTGATTTCTGAATCTGCGGATTCAGACTTTATGGTAGTGGAAGAGTGTCTGGAATTTCCCAGGCATCTACTTCCACGAAAAACAAAAGAACAGCACAGGAAAAACAAAAACCATTCATAATGGCCACCCTCGTGTCATGGAAATGTCGCGGTTTCCACCGAAATTTGCTTGACATCAAATCTATAATAAATGCGTACCATCCTGTGTGCTTAGCAATACAGGAAACAAATCTGAAACCAGAACACCATGCAAAACTTCGGAGGTTTTCTTTCTTCAGGAAAGATAACCTTGCAGGTGAGCGTGCCAGTGGAGGTGTAGGTCTCCTCACCTCACTGGATTATCCCTCAAATGTACTTTCTTTGACGACAACCCTCCAAGCTGTCGCTACTCAAATAAATTTTGATATTGTTGTTTCATTCGTGTTTCTTTGTATTTGCCTCCTAATGAGCACATTGAGCAGGAAGATTTAAATTGTCTTATAGAGCAGCTGCCTGAGGCTTTCATCATAATAGGAGATTTTAACGGCCATAGACCACTCTGGGGAAGTAAAGATACAAATTGCCGAGGAAGACAAATAGAGCAGATGATCGAAGATCATAGCCTTTGTCTCCTAAATAATGGGCAAGATACGTACTTCCATGAGCCTTCAAGGACATTCCACGCTCTCGATCTTGCCATCTGTTCACCATCTCTGTTGCCATTTTGCACTTTTAGTGTCGGAAATGACCTGTACAACAGCGATCATTATCCTATTTTTGTGTCTCTTGCACGAAGAGGAGCAAACCCCGTGTCGAGAGTCCCTCGTTTTATCCTGGACAGGGCAGACTGGGAACTCTTCTCTTCCGTTGCAGAGCTGACAGAGGAAATGGTAGAAGGTGTGCATGTCGATGACGCTGTTGAAGCTGTTACTAATACTATTATTCAGGCAGCTATGCTTTCGATTCCTAGAACATCAGGAAAACACTAAAATATTCGAAACCGTGGTGGAATCGCAACTGTCATGAAGCACTGAAAATACAGAAAAGAGCATGGGGTATTTTTCGTAGATATCCTACTCTGCGAAACCTCATAGCTTTTAAAAGAGCCAAAGCAAATGCACGGAAAGTAAGAAGGCAGAGCCAGAGGGTTTCCTGGATTTCAGATGTGTCCTCAATAACATCCTCTACGCCTAGTAAGTGGGTTTGGGAAAGAGTTCGAAAAGCATGCGGAATGTATAAAGACCACTCACTTTCCTTTCTGGAAAAAGATGGCCGAGTGATTAGCTCCATAGAAGAAATTGCAAATACAATTGGTGAGACATTTGCTGCCGTTTCTTCCAGCCGAAACTATTCACCTGCATTTCTCTATCAAGCAACGCTCTGAAATAAATCCCATCGCTTTCAACTCTTCCAACTTTGAGCCGTACAATAGAGACTTTACTATGGTTGAATTAAAGAGAGCTTTGTTGTAGACACATAGGTCTTGTCCGGGTCTGGATGGCGTGTAGTATGAGATGCTAAAGCATCTGTCCTGTAAGTCACTGAGTGCCCTTCTCACACTTTACAATAGAGTGTGGAAGGAGCGTACATTTCCCAGTGCATGGAGGAGAGCTGTTGTCATTCCTATTGCGAAGCCAGGGAAAGACCCGAGGAATCCCTCGAACTATCGGCCAATTGCCCTTACCAGCTGTGTTTGCAAACTGTTTGAAAAGATGGTAAACAGCCGCCTAGTCTACTTCTTGGAAAAGAATAATATTATATCGCCTTATCAGAGCGGTTTTCGAAAGGGGAGAACGACCGTAGACAATATGCTTCTATTAGAGACATCTATTCGAAAAGCCTTTGCCAGAAGAAGTCACCTTGTCTCAATATTCTTCGACATTGAGAAAGCTTATGATAAGGCATGGAGATACGGTATACTCCGGGATCTTCACGAGAGTGGCTTGCGCGGCAACCTACCAATTTTCATTCAAAATTTCTTGAACACTAGAACTTTTCAAGTAAGAATTGGCTCTGTTTTTTCGGATGTTTTTGAACAGGAAGAGGGTGTGCCTCAAGGCTGTGTGCTCAGTGTAACCCTGTTTAGTTTAAAAATAAATTCTGTACTAATCCCTCAGGGGGCTCACTTTTGTGAGTACGGGTGTGGCAATCCCGAGGTACCCTAGCCCTTCAGGGGATCATCTTCTTGGTGAGACGGGTGTCACGATCCTGGAGCCCCAGTGATCTGTCCTCTTTTCCGTCTCCTCTCCTCTTTGCTGGAACATTTTCCCTTCTCTTCTCCCTCGTGGTTTCTCTCTACGGAGTTTGGGGCTCGTCACGAGAGACTGGAACAGCCCTTGTCTCTAGTCTTCGAGTGGCGAGAAAACTGCCCACGTGTTTGCCGTGCGTGGAGACCCGTGTCGCTGGAAAGGAGGGTCCTGGTAGTTGAGGGGCGAGGTACTGTCCCCAACACACTACTTTGGCCTCTGCTTCAGCTAAACGGGAGGCACCTTAGTCGTCCTCACGGGTGTCAATCGGCTGGTCACTAGTCCTTGTGTCAGTGGCTTGGGGTCAAGCTCTCGGGAGTACCTGCTTTCGGGAAAGCCGACTGTGGGGCTTCAGTTTGCGTATAGGTCCGGCTAGCCCTAACACAGGAATCTGTGTTCCCTTGTTGGGCTCCGTGGTGGGCGGGGCCGTCGGACCCGAATCTTTTCTTATTTCAATATGGCTAATTCTCAAATTTTTCTCATCAAAGACTTCGAAGTCACTCCAGTCACTCAACCTAGCTCTGAACCACCTACTAATAAACCAATCATTCAACCTAGTTCTGAAAAGTCTACTACTAAACCAGTCACTCAATCTAGTTCTGAAAATTCTGCAAAAAAATTACGGACAGATGCAAATAAAAAAAATCATAACAATAGTCCCCGTTTCCTAGTCATCTCTAGTCCTTCTGGCGAAATGCATAAGATGTCTCCTTTCGTGATTAACAAATACATCCAGTCTTGTATTGGTGAGCCGAGAAATATAAAGCATCTCCGCTCCGGAGACTTCCTTATTGATACAAACTCAGCCACCCAGTCTGCTTCTTTACTTCAAATAACTAAACTTGGGCAAGCGAATGTCAATGTAACAGCACATAAGACACTGAATTATTGTCGTGGCGTTATATCGGAATTCGACCTTCTGTATGTTCCTGAAGAAGAGATCGCTTCCGAGCTATCCGACCAAAATGTCTGCGGTGCTAGGCGGATCAAGATGCGTAAGGAAGGTAAGTTGATCGATACGAAACACGTGATCCTTACCTTCAACACGCCTGATCTGCCTAAGAATATTAAGGCCGGATATTTAAATTGTCCCGTAAGACCCTATATTCCCAACCCTATGCGATGCTTCCAATGCCAGCGTTTCGGCCATTCTAAGACGTCTTGTCGTGGCAGCCTCACATGCGCCCGATGCTCACAGATTGGCCACGATTCTGAAAATTGTACCGCTGCGCCTCTTTGTATAAATTGCAAGGGTGAGCACCCAGCATTTTCACGCCTCTGTCCAAAATGGAAATTGGAAAAAGAAGTGCAGACTGCAAAGGTTACGAGGAACATCTCATATGCCGAAGCCAGAAGATTAGTCCAAAGCACACAGCTACGACCAAATACATCTTACGCCAATGCTCTTAAAAAATCTCGCTCAGTTGCTACCCAAACATCAGTTAGTATGCAGACGCCACCAAACAAAACTCAACAGACTACAAACAACAAGAAGAAAGAAAACCCAACCCATACAGTACAAAATAAAGAAATAGTAATTCAAAGCAAACCCAAAACTACCACACGAAAAGAAACAAATAAAAATAGAAGTTCCAGCAATAGCTCTCTTGATGGAATGGTTTCTGAATCTGCGGATTTAGACGGTATGGAAGTAGAAGAGGGTCTGGAAGTTCCCAAGCATCTACTTCCACGAAAAACCAAACAAGAGCACAGAAAGAACAAAAACTATTCATAATGGCCACCCTCGTATCATGGAACTGTCGTGGTTTCCACCGAAATCTGCTCGACATCAAAGCTATAATCAATGTTCATCAACCTTTATGCTTCGCAATACAGGAAACAAATCTAAAACCGGAACAACAAGCAAAACTTCGGAGGTTTTCTTTCGTCAGGAAAGACAACATTGCAGGTGAGCGTGCCAGTGGAGGTGTAGGTCTCCTCACCTCACTGGATTATCCCTCAAATGTGCTTTCTTTGACGACATCCCTCCAAGTTGTCGCTACTCAAACAAATTTTGATTTTGTTGCTACAGTCGTTTCTCTGTATTTGCCTCCAAATGAGCATATTGATCAGCAAGATTTAAATGGTCTTTTAGAGCAGCTGCCTGAGCCTTTCATCATAATAGGAGATTTTAACGGCCATAGTCCGCTCTGGGGTAGTAAGGATACTAATTGCCGAGGAAGACAAATTGAGCAGATGATCGAAGATCATAGCCTTTGTCTCCTCAATAATGGGCAAGATACTTACTTCCATGAGCCTTCAAAAACATTCCATGCTCTCGACCTTGCCATCTGTTCACCATCTCTGTTGCCTTTTTGCACTTTTAATGTGGGTAAAGATCTTTACAACAGTGATCATTATCCCATTCTTGTGTCTCTTGCACGAAGAGGAGCGAACCCCATGTCGAGATCCCCTCGATTCATACTGGACAGGGCAGACTGGGAACTCTTCTCTTCCATTGCAGAGCTCACAGATGAAATGGTAGAAGATGCGCATATCGATGACGCTGTTGAAGCTGTTACTAATACTATTATTCAGGCAGCTATGCTCTCCATTCCTAGAACATCAGGAAAACTACTAAAATATTCAAAACCATGGTGGAATCGCGACTGTCATGAAGCACTGAAAAAACAGAAAAAAGCATGGGGTATTTTTCGTAGATATCCTACTCTGCGAAACCTCATAGCCTTTAAAAGAGCCAAAGCAAATGCACGAAAAGTAAGAAGGCAGAGCCAGAGGGATTCCTGGATTTCATATGTGTCGTCAATAACATCCTCCACGCCTAGCAAGCGGGTTTGGGAAAGAGTTCGAAAAGCATGCGGCATATATAAAGACCACTCACTTTCCTTTTTGGAAAAAGATGGCCGAGTGATTAGCTCCATAGAAGAAATTGCGAATACTATCGGTGAGACATTTGCTTCCGTTTCTTCCAGCAGAAACTATACACCTGCATTTCTTTCTATGAAGCAGCACTCTGAAATAAATCCCATCGCATTCAACTCTTCCAAATCTGAGCCTTACAATAGAGACTTTACTATGCTTGAATTAAGGAGTGCTTTATTGCAGACACATAGGTCTTCTCCGGGTCTTGATGGAGTGAATTATGAAATGCTAAAGCATCTGTCCTGTAAGTCACTGAATGCCCTTCTCACTCTTTACAATAGGGTGTGGAAGGAGCATGCCTTTCCCAGTGCATGGAGGAGAGCTATTGTCATTCCTATTCCTAAGCCAGGGAAAGATCCAAGGAATCCCTCCAACTATCGGCCAATTGCCCTTACGAGTTGCCTCTGCAAACTGTTTGAAAAGATGGTAAACAGCCGCCTAGTCTACTTCTTGGAAAAGAATGATATTATATCGCCTTATCAGAGTGGTTTTCGAAAGGGAAGAACAACTGTAGATAACATGCTCCTCTTAGAGACATCTATTCGAAAAGCATTTGTAAGAAGAAGCCACCTTGTCTCGATATTCTTCGACATTGAAAAAGCTTATGATAAGGCATGGAGATACGGTATACTCCGGGATCTTCACGAGAGTGGCTTGCGCGGCAACCTACCAATTTTCATTCAAAATTTCTTGAACACTAGAACTTTTCAAGTAAGAATTGGCTCTGTTTTTTCGGATGTTTTTAAACAGGAAGAGGGTGTGCCTCAAGGCTGTGTGCTCAGTGTAACCCTGTTTAGTTTAAAAATAAATTCTGTACTAAAAGAACTTCCTCCCACCATCTTGGGATCTCTATATGTTGATGATCTGCAGATTAGCTGTCGAGGAGCAGACATGACATATGTAGAGAGGCAACTGCAGATGGCTCTGATTAAGATCCAAGAATGGTCAGACAAACAGGGATTTACATTTTCGAAACAGAAAACTGTCTGCGAGCACTTTTGTAGGAAGCGAGGTCTCCATCCTGAACCTGAGTTATACTTGAATGGTACAATTATTCCAGTTGCGCCTGAAGTAAAATTTTTAGGAGTGACGTTCGACCGAAAATTGACTTTCCTTTCTCATGTTTTAAACCTGAGAAAGAAGTGTCTAAAAACACTAAATATTTTAAAAGTGTTGGCGAACACCTCTTGGGGTGCAGAGCGTTGCTCCATGCTTCGCATTTACAGAGCGCTTATCCGCTCTAAACTGGACTATGGCTCAGTTGTTTATGGATCCGCTCGGTCATCTGTTTTGTTAAAACTGGATCCTGTTCACCATCAAGGTCTGCGGATTTGTTCAGGAGCTTTCAGGACTTCTCCTGTGCAGAGCCTATATGTTGACTGTAACGAACCATCACTTTATCTGAGGCGTGAGCAATTGTCCCTTTTGCAATATTTTAATACTCTATCACAACCTGAACATCCCAATAAGCTGTGCTTACTTGATAATGAGTGTAACACATTATTTGAAACACGTCCATCCTGTGTTCCTACTTTCCCTTTAAGAGTTCGCCCTGTCATTGAGGAACTCTCCCTCTCTGATATGGAGCCCCAAGCAGTACAGAATTTTGAAATTCCACCTTGGGAAAATTCACGGATCCAGCTTCTTGATGTTTTTAAACATCACGTAAAGGCGAGCACTAACGAGATCGTTTACAGACAAATTTTCGCTGAGCACAGGCACAAATATAGCAGTTATTATCCGATATACACAGATGGATCAAAGTCAAATGATCATGTCGGGATGGCTTTTGTATTTGAAAATTACATAGAGGGCAGATGCCTGCACCATGCTTTCTCTGTCCTAACATCTGAACTAACTGCAATATATTATGCTCTTTTGTACATCTCAAAGCTCTGCCACAAAAAGTTCATAGTTTACACAGACTCGTATAGTGCTCTTAAATCCTTGGAAGCTTTTCCCAACGCTCAGAATCCTGTGGTAGTGGATGTTCTCAAAATTCATAGAAATTTAATGATACGAGGATATGAAATCCTGTACTGCTGGGTTCCCGGGCATACGGGAATAAAGGGAAACGAGCTTGCAGACATCGCGGCAAAATCTGCTGTCGAACTGTCCAGTCGCCTTATCCCTTTTAGAGACATCTGCTGTGTCATCAAGGGAAAGATACGAAAAAAATGGCAGCAAATTTGGGATGTTCAGCATAACAACAAGTTGAGAAACATCAAACCTAGAATTGAGCATTGGGATTTTGCTGGAAATCGTAAAAAGGACGTTCTTTTGACTCGACTCAGAATTGGTCATACCAGAGTCACACATAGCTATCTTCTTAAAGCTGAAAATGAGCCTGTTTGTTTTAATTGTAATGTTTGTTTATCTGTTCGTCATATTTTAATTGAGTGTCAATGTTTTAAGTCTTCGCCAGAAATATTTTAATAGCTGTGACTTACCTCTCGACCGTTTAATCGGAAGAGAGGTCAATTCTAATTTATTTTATTATTTAAAAGAGATTGGCTTTTATTACCAAATGTAATTTGTTTTGAAGACTGTCTTGAATGTTAATAGTCAAGCTCTCGGGAGTACCTGCTTTCGGGAAAGCCGACTGTGGGGCTTCAGTTTGCGTATAGGTCCGGCTAGCCCTAACACAGGAATCTGTGTTCCCTTGTTGGGCTCCGTGGTGGGCGGGGCCGTCGGACCCGAATCTTTTCTTATTTCAATATGGCTAATTCTCAAATTTTTCTCATCAAAGACTTCGAAGTCACTCCAGTCACTCAACCTAGCTCTGAACCACCTACTAATAAACCAATCATTCAACCTAGTTCTGAAAAGTCTACTACTAAACCAGTCACTCAATCTAGTTCTGAAAATTCTGCAAAAAAATTACGGACAGATGCAAATAAAAAAAATCATAACAATAGTCCCCGTTTCCTAGTCATCTCTAGTCCTTCTGGCGAAATGCATAAGATGTCTCCTTTCGTGATTAACAAATACATCCAGTCTTGTATTGGTGAGCCGAGAAATATAAAGCATCTCCGCTCCGGAGACTTCCTTATTGATACAAACTCAGCCACCCAGTCTGCTTCTTTACTTCAAATAACTAAACTTGGGCAAGCGAATGTCAATGTAACAGCACATAAGACACTGAATTATTGTCGTGGCGTTATATCGGAATTCGACCTTCTGTATGTTCCTGAAGAAGAGATCGCTTCCGAGCTATCCGACCAAAATGTCTGCGGTGCTAGGCGGATCAAGATGCGTAAGGAAGGTAAGTTGATCGATACGAAACACGTGATCCTTACCTTCAACACGCCTGATCTGCCTAAGAATATTAAGGCCGGATATTTAAATTGTCCCGTAAGACCCTATATTCCCAACCCTATGCGATGCTTCCAATGCCAGCGTTTCGGCCATTCTAAGACGTCTTGTCGTGGCAGCCTCACATGCGCCCGATGCTCACAGATTGGCCACGATTCTGAAAATTGTACCGCTGCGCCTCTTTGTATAAATTGCAAGGGTGAGCACCCAGCATTTTCACGCCTCTGTCCAAAATGGAAATTGGAAAAAGAAGTGCAGACTGCAAAGGTTACGAGGAACATCTCATATGCCGAAGCCAGAAGATTAGTCCAAAGCACACAGCTACGACCAAATACATCTTACGCCAATGCTCTTAAAAAATCTCGCTCAGTTGCTACCCAAACATCAGTTAGTATGCAGACGCCACCAAACAAAACTCAACAGACTACAAACAACAAGAAGAAAGAAAACCCAACCCATACAGTACAAAATAAAGAAATAGTAATTCAAAGCAAACCCAAAACTACCACACGAAAAGAAACAAATAAAAATAGAAGTTCCAGCAATAGCTCTCTTGATGGAATGGTTTCTGAATCTGCGGATTCAGACGGTATGGAAGTAGAAGAGGGTCTGGAAGTTCCCAAGCATCTACTTCCACGAAAAACCAAACAAGAGCACAGAAAGAACAAAAACTATTCATAATGGCCACCCTCGTATCATGGAACTGTCGTGGTTTCCACCGAAATCTGCTCGACATCAAAGCTATAATCAATGTTCATCAACCTTTATGCTTCGCAATACAGGAAACAAATCTAAAACCGGAACAACAAGCAAAACTTCGGAGGTTTTCTTTCGTCAGGAAAGACAACATTGCAGGTGAGCGTGCCAGTGGAGGTGTAGGTCTCCTCACCTCACTGGATTATCCCTCAAATGTGCTTTCTTTGACGACATCCCTCCAAGTTGTCGCTACTCAAACAAATTTTGATTTTGTTGCTACAGTCGTTTCTCTGTATTTGCCTCCAAATGAGCATATTGATCAGCAAGATTTAAATGGTCTTTTAGAGCAGCTGCCTGAGCCTTTCATCATAATAGGAGATTTTAACGGCCATAGTCCGCTCTGGGGTAGTAAGGATACTAATTGCCGAGGAAGACAAATTGAGCAGATGATCGAAGATCATAGCCTTTGTCTCCTCAATAATGGGCAAGATACTTACTTCCATGAGCCTTCAAAAACATTCCATGCTCTCGACCTTGCCATCTGTTCACCATCTCTGTTGCCTTTTTGCACTTTTAATGTGGGTAAAGATCTTTACAACAGTGATCATTATCCCATTCTTGTGTCTCTTGCACGAAGAGGAGCGAACCCCATGTCGAGATCCCCTCGATTCATACTGGACAGGGCAGACTGGGAACTCTTCTCTTCCATTGCAGAGCTCACAGATGAAATGGTAGAAGATGCGCATATCGATGACGCTGTTGAAGCTGTTACTAATACTATTATTCAGGCAGCTATGCTCTCCATTCCTAGAACATCAGGAAAACTACTAAAATATTCAAAACCATGGTGGAATCGCGACTGTCATGAAGCACTGAAAAAACAGAAAAAAGCATGGGGTATTTTTCGTAGATATCCTACTCTGCGAAACCTCATAGCCTTTAAAAGAGCCAAAGCAAATGCACGAAAAGTAAGAAGGCAGAGCCAGAGGGATTCCTGGATTTCATATGTGTCGTCAATAACATCCTCCACGCCTAGCAAGCGGGTTTGGGAAAGAGTTCGAAAAGCATGCGGCATATATAAAGACCACTCACTTTCCTTTTTGGAAAAAGATGGCCGAGTGATTAGCTCCATAGAAGAAATTGCGAATACTATCGGTGAGACATTTGCTTCCGTTTCTTCCAGCAGAAACTATACACCTGCATTTCTTTCTATGAAGCAGCACTCTGAAATAAATCCCATCGCATTCAACTCTTCCAAATCTGAGCCTTACAATAGAGACTTTACTATGCTTGAATTAAGGAGTGCTTTATTGCAGACACATAGGTCTTCTCCGGGTCTTGATGGAGTGAATTATGAAATGCTAAAGCATCTGTCCTGTAAGTCACTGAATGCCCTTCTCACTCTTTACAATAGGGTGTGGAAGGAGCATGCCTTTCCCAGTGCATGGAGGAGAGCTATTGTCATTCCTATTCCTAAGCCAGGGAAAGATCCAAGGAATCCCTCCAACTATCGGCCAATTGCCCTTACGAGTTGCCTCTGCAAACTGTTTGAAAAGATGGTAAACAGCCGCCTAGTCTACTTCTTGGAAAAGAATGATATTATATCGCCTTATCAGAGTGGTTTTCGAAAGGGAAGAACAACTGTAGATAACATGCTCCTCTTAGAGACATCTATTCGAAAAGCATTTGTAAGAAGAAGCCACCTTGTCTCGATATTCTTCGACATTGAAAAAGCTTATGATAAGGCATGGAGATACGGTATACTCCGGGATCTTCACGAGAGTGGCTTGCGCGGCAACCTACCAATTTTCATTCAAAATTTCTTGAACACTAGAACTTTTCAAGTAAGAATTGGCTCTGTTTTTTCGGATGTTTTTAAACAGGAAGAGGGTGTGCCTCAAGGCTGTGTGCTCAGTGTAACCCTGTTTAGTTTAAAAATAAATTCTGTACTAAAAGAACTTCCTCCCACCATCTTGGGATCTCTATATGTTGATGATCTGCAGATTAGCTGTCGAGGAGCAGACATGACATATGTAGAGAGGCAACTGCAGATGGCTCTGATTAAGATCCAAGAATGGTCAGACAAACAGGGATTTACATTTTCGAAACAGAAAACTGTCTGCGAGCACTTTTGTAGGAAGCGAGGTCTCCATCCTGAACCTGAGTTATACTTGAATGGTACAATTATTCCAGTTGCGCCTGAAGTAAAATTTTTAGGAGTGACGTTCGACCGAAAATTGACTTTCCTTTCTCATGTTTTAAACCTGAGAAAGAAGTGTCTAAAAACACTAAATATTTTAAAAGTGTTGGCGAACACCTCTTGGGGTGCAGAGCGTTGCTCCATGCTTCGCATTTACAGAGCGCTTATCCGCTCTAAACTGGACTATGGCTCAGTTGTTTATGGATCCGCTCGGTCATCTGTTTTGTTAAAACTGGATCCTGTTCACCATCAAGGTCTGCGGATTTGTTCAGGAGCTTTCAGGACTTCTCCTGTGCAGAGCCTATATGTTGACTGTAACGAACCATCACTTTATCTGAGGCGTGAGCAATTGTCCCTTTTGCAATATTTTAATACTCTATCACAACCTGAACATCCCAATAAGCTGTGCTTACTTGATAATGAGTGTAACACATTATTTGAAACACGTCCATCCTGTGTTCCTACTTTCCCTTTAAGAGTTCGCCCTGTCATTGAGGAACTCTCCCTCTCTGATATGGAGCCCCAAGCAGTACAGAATTTTGAAATTCCACCTTGGGAAAATTCACGGATCCAGCTTCTTGATGTTTTTAAACATCACGTAAAGGCGAGCACTAACGAGATCGTTTACAGACAAATTTTCGCTGAGCACAGGCACAAATATAGCAGTTATTATCCGATATACACAGATGGATCAAAGTCAAATGATCATGTCGGGATGGCTTTTGTATTTGAAAATTACATAGAGGGCAGATGCCTGCACCATGCTTTCTCTGTCCTAACATCTGAACTAACTGCAATATATTATGCTCTTTTGTACATCTCAAAGCTCTGCCACAAAAAGTTCATAGTTTACACAGACTCGTATAGTGCTCTTAAATCCTTGGAAGCTTTTCCCAACGCTCAGAATCCTGTGGTAGTGGATGTTCTCAAAATTCATAGAAATTTAATGATACGAGGATATGAAATCCTGTACTGCTGGGTTCCCGGGCATACGGGAATAAAGGGAAACGAGCTTGCAGACATCGCGGCAAAATCTGCTGTCGAACTGTCCAGTCGCCTTATCCCTTTTAGAGACATCTGCTGTGTCATCAAGGGAAAGATACGAAAAAAATGGCAGCAAATTTGGGATGTTCAGCATAACAACAAGTTGAGAAACATCAAACCTAGAATTGAGCATTGGGATTTTGCTGGAAATCGTAAAAAGGACGTTCTTTTGACTCGACTCAGAATTGGTCATACCAGAGTCACACATAGCTATCTTCTTAAAGCTGAAAATGAGCCTGTTTGTTTTAATTGTAATGTTTGTTTATCTGTTCGTCATATTTTAATTGAGTGTCAATGTTTTAATAGTCTTCGCCAGAAATATTTTAATAGCTGTGACTTACCTCTCGACCGTTTAATCGGAAGAGAGGTCAATTCTAATTTATTTTATTATTTAAAAGAGATTGGGTTTTATTACCAAATGTAATTTGTTTTGAAGACTGTGTCTTGAATGTTAATATGTGCTTTTAACTTGTTTTTATATGACTTCATCCTCTGGATTTGGTACATTTATCTACTTGTTTTTATTTATTGAATTTTAATGTCATCAATTGTAATCATCTCATCTTTTATTTGGCGCGTCATAATCATCTCTGGTTTTTGCGCCATAATCACTCACTCACTCACTCTGCGAAGCCAGGGAAAGACCCGAGGAATCCCTCGAACTATCGGCCAATTGCCCTTACCAGCTGTGTTTGCAAACTGTTTGAAAAGATGGTAAACAGCCGCCTAGTCTACTTCTTGGAAAAGAATAATATTATATCGCCTTATGAAAGTGGTTTTCGAAAGGGGAGAACAACCGTAGATAATATGCTCCTCTTAGAGACATCCATTCGAAAAGCTTTTGTAAGAAGAAATCACCTTGTCTCAATTTTCTTCGATATAGAGAAAGCCTATGATAAGGCATGGAGATATAATTCGCGATTTTCACGAGAGTGGCTTGCGCGGCAACCTACCAATTTTCATTCAGAATTTCCTGAACGCTAGAACTTTTCAAGTAAGGATAGGCTCTGTTTTGTCTGATGTTTTTGAACAAGAAGAGGGTGTGCCTCAAGGCTGTGTGCTCAGAGTAACTCTTTTCAGCCTAAAAATAAATTCTGTATTAAAACAACTTCCTCCCACCATTTCAGGTTCTTTATATGTTGATGATCTACAAATTAGCTGTAGAGGTGTGGATATGAGACATGTAGAGAGACAGCTCCAGATCGCTTTGAGCAGGATCCAGGAATGGGCAAAAAGACAAGGATTTACGTTTT
Organism: Stegodyphus dumicola; assembly: GCF_044657685.1. Taxonomy (NCBI): domain Eukaryota; kingdom Metazoa; phylum Arthropoda; class Arachnida; order Araneae; family Eresidae; genus Stegodyphus; species Stegodyphus dumicola. Next base: position 123,355,507 of record NC_140779.1, on the reverse strand, counting down.
CGAAACAGAAGACCGTGTGCGTGCATTTTTGTAAAAAGCAAGGTCTCCATCCTGAGCCGGAATTATACCTCAATGGGTCTGTAATTCCAGTTGCACCTGAAGTAAAATTTTTAGGGGTGATGTTCGACCGAAAATTGACTTTCCTTCCTCATGTCTTAAACTTGAGAAAAAAGTGTACCAAAGTTCTAAATATCTTAAAAGTCCTGGCGAACGCCTCCTGGGGTGCAGAGCGTTGCTCCATGCTTCGCATTTACAGAGCTCTAATTCGGAGCTGGACTACAGCTCAGTTGTTTACGGATCTCGCCCGGTCTTCAGTGTTGTTAAAACTAGATCCTGTTCATCATCAGGCTCTGCGGATTTGTTCTGGAGCCTTCAGGACATCTCCTGTGCATAGCCTTTATGTTGACTGTCACGAGCCATCACTCCGTTTGAGGCGTGAGGAGTTGTCTCTTTTACGCTATTTTAATATTTTATCTCAACCTGACCATCCTTATAACTTGTGTATAGTAAACACAAGTTATAAGGTATACATAACATAAAGTAGGGCTTATCCACCTGTACCACCCAATTATTTCGAGAATCTGCTCTGTGAAGTGGAGTGCGAGGATGAATAGGATTAGTTGAGTCAAACGGTAATAAGTTACCAAAGGCTTGCGTGATATCGTCCGCAGTGAAATCTTCAGGCACTCCAAAAATGATCATACTTTCTCTTGGGATTTTTGGTTCACGAATCAGTCGTCCCAGTTCTGTATATGATGAGATAGTCTCACGAACAGGAGCAATGTCTTCCTTCTTGGTGCAGCGAGTTAAAAGTTCTTTACCGCGAGTTGGTCTAATTTGAATAATAGGAGTTTTGATCTTCTTAGGATTAAGGTCTTTAGCTAGGCGACGTTGGATATCCTGCTGTGAGGAGGAAGGATCCTCGGAGGCAAGCAGGAGAACGTGGTCACTTGATCTTTCAGGTCTTGGAAGACGTTTTTTCCTCTCAACGCGAGTGAAATGTGAGGATTTCTCTTCAGTATTCACAAGAGGTGGAAAATTATTATCTTGATTCAAAGAAGAAGATGTTGGAACCAGAGAGGGATCTATTAATGATAATGATTTAAGCAATGATTCGTTGAATGCTGCTGTAGTTTCTCTGTGGATACGTTCCTCCTGAATTTTAGTGTCACGATCCAAAATTGCCTTCTGAAGCAATGAGAATATATCAGTGAGGAATTTAGTGTCAACTTTATTTAGTTTGTGCTTGGCGTTTTCAGCAAATTGTTGTGCAGCTGCAATCCGCGAAAGAATGTACTCAGTTTGAATATTATCTGAATCTATTGCAAAATTAGACACCGATGGTGTAGAAGAAACAGTGGGTGCAGAGAGTGAAATAACGTTAGGTGAAGCATAAAGTGCAGTAGTATCATAAAGTGCATCATAAAGTACTAATCATAAAGTGCAGTAGGATACAAAATTATAGTCTAAATAAAACAGATAAAGTTCACTGTACCCCTCAAAATTTAAATATTGTATTGATGTAATATATTCAAAGTAAGACTAGCTACAATGTCCATATAGCACTAAAACACTTCTATATCAGATGAGGGAGTATATAATACACAAACAGTATAAATTCAAAAGGATAATTATAAATCACGAAAGTGAAGAAAAGTAATATTATGTTTACTATATAATCATAAGTTCAAAAATCCTATGTTATAAACCCCTCAGGGAGCTCACTTTTGTGAGTACGGGTGTGGCAATCCCGAGGTACCCTAGCCCTTCAGGGGATCATCTTCTTGGTGAGACGGGTGTCACGATCCTGGAGCCCCAGTGATCTTTCCTCTTTTCCGTCTCCTCTCCTCTTGGCTGGAACTTTTTCCCCTTCCCTTCTCCCTTGTGGTTTCTCTCTACGGAGTTTGGGGCTCGTCACAAGAAACTGGAACAGCCCTTGTCTCTAGTTTTCGAGTGGCGAGAAAACTGCCCACGTGTTTGCCGTGCGTGGAGACCCGTGTCGCTGGAAAGGAGGGTCCTGGTAGTTGAGAGGCGAGGTACTGTCCCCAACACACTACTTTGGCCTCTGCTTCAGCTAAACGGGAGGCACCTTAGTCGTCCTCACGGGTGTCAATCGGCTGGTCACTAGTCCTTGTGTCAGTGGCTTGGGGTCAAGCTCTCGGGAGTACCTGCTTTCGGGAAAGCCGACTGTGGGGCTTCAGTTTGCGTATAGGTCCGGCCAGCCCTAACACAGGAATCTGTGTTCCCTTGTTGGGCTCCGTGGTGGGCGGGGCCGTCGGACCCGAATCTTATCTCTTTCAAACATGGCTTCACTTTTTATATTAAAAAAAACTGATACAAACGAAACTAAACAAGAAATAGAAATTATAGACAAATCCATTAACAAAAAGATCCGTACCGATGCAAATGCAAATGCAAAGGAAACTACTGAAAATCCGCGCTTCCTAGTTGTCTCTAGCCCTCCTGGTGAACTGCAAAAGATGTCTCCTTTTCTAGTAAGCAAATACATTAAATCATGCATAGGTGAGCCAAAGAACATTAAGCGTCTCCGTTCTGGAGACCTGCTTATAGATACCGTTTCGGCCACCCAGTCTGCTTCACTTTTGAGTCAAACCAATTTTGGACAAGAACCTATAACTGTGTCAGCATACAAAACACTCAACTACTGTAAAGGTGTGATCTCGGAAATCGACCTTATGCTTGTTTCAGAAGAAGAGTTGGTTTCTGAGTTGGCTGACCAAAAGGTTTGTGCTGCTAAGCGGATCAAGATGCGTAAGGAAGGTCAGTTGATCGACACAAAACACGTGATCCTGACCTTCAAATCGCCTGATCTGCCAAAGAATATAAAGGCTGGGTATCTAAACTGCCCCGTAAGACCGTATATTCCCAACCCAATGCGATGCTTCCAATGCCAGCGGTTTGGTTACTCTAAAACATCCTGTCGTGGCAGCTTGACGTGTGCTCGATGCTCGTCGGTTGGTCACGATAGTGAAAATTGCACTGCTGCTGCATTGTGTGTAAATTGCAAAGGCGATCATCTGGCATTTTCTCGTTCTTGTCCAAAATGGAAAACAGAAAAGGAAGTACAGACGAGAAAAGTCACTAGAAACATCTCCTACGCAGAAGCCAGAAGGCTGGTTCAAAGCACACAGCTTCAACCAAATAGATCATATGCTAGTGCCGTTAAAGCAACAAGGACCGTTGCAACTCAAACATTGATAAATGCACAGATTCCTCCAAACAAAACCCAGAAGCATGCAAGCCAGAAAAAGGAAACTCCGACTCATGTAGTACAAAAACAAGAAATAGCAATCCAGAGCAAATCCAAAAATGAGCCTTCAAAAATAGAAACAAAAAAGAGAAGTAATAGTAATAGTTCATTTGAGGATATGGTATCTGAATCTTTAGATTCAGATAGTATGGAAGTAGAAGAGGGGCTAGAACTTCCCGAGCATCTACTTCCACGAAAAACAAAAAAGCAGCACAGAAAAAACAAACATGAATTATAATGGCTACCCTGATCTCTTGGAACTGTCGCGGATTCCACCAAAATTTTCTCGACATCAAAAGTATAGTCAAAGTTCATCACCCTGTGTGCTTGGCAGTACAGGAAACAAATCTGAAACCAGATCAACCAGCAAAACTTCGGACGTTCTCTTTCGTCAGGAAAGATAACCTTGCAGGTGAACGTGCCTGTGGAGGTGTAGGTCTTCTCACCTCACTCGACTATCCCTCAAGTTTCCTTCCTTTGACGACATCCCTCCAAGTTGTCGCTATACAAGTAAATTTTCATATTGTAGTTTCAGTACAGAATTTGCGCCAGCTTGATGTCTGCTGTGAGTATATTCTTTTTGTATTTGGCTCGTTCCTTGCGAAAAGCTTCCAGTAACTGGTTTCTACTGTTGTCGTCGTTACAGGAGCGGAGACGTCTGCGAAGCGCTCGGCATTTTTGCCGCTGGCTTCGAAGTTCTTTGTTCCACCAAGATATGGTGCTCAGTCTTTTAGCAGTGCGTGCCGGTAAAAGGTTGTCACAGGCACTTTGCAGACGGGCTATCACATCATCGGTGAACGTTTCCATATTGTCTTCTGTTTCTATATGTTCGATACTCGCCTCTTCTTGTAGTAGTATGTCACGAAAGTAGGTTATTAGTGGGCGTATTTTGTTTCCTGGAACTTTGTAACGTCTTATGATGGAGATGGTTGTGTCTTGTTCAATGGTGAAGTGAATGTATTTATGGTCGGAGCAGCTCGGGTCATCTCTCACACTCCAGTTTTGTATATGGCTGGCAATGTTATTTGTAGCCAGTGTTACGTCCGGCCATCCTGTGCTGTAGCTGTTATCATAGGTGGCTGGTGCCCCATGTTCATTGATAAGGTGCAGACTGTTGGTAGCCATGTAGTCTTCCAGAGTTCTGCCTTTTGGGGATGTTTCAGAGTATCCCCAGAGTGTGTTGGGCGCATTTAGATCCCCTCCAATAATATGTTCTGTTCTCGGGCAGCTTTGTGTTACTTTGTCATTGTGGTGAAAGGCGTGCAGTGTCCGTCGGGGGTGAGTAGGCCGATGTGATCAGGATGTTGTTGTTATTGAAAACGACCAGAATTGTAACATGGTCTCCTTCTTCCGTTACTTTGAGGGGTGTCCATTGCGGGTTGCAGCATATAATCGCTGTCCTTGGTGCTGGTTCCCGTTCTTTAGCTGCTTTCTGGTAGATTTTCCAGCCGATTGGGAAGCAGGCTACTTTGCCATCTCTAGTGTACGGTTGTATTATCAGGAAGTCGGCTTCTGTATTTGTTGCAGGATGGACCGCTTGCGATGCTGCCGCCTCAGCTCGTTGCAGATTGATCTGTATGCAGCGAATGACTTGCTGTGGTGTTGCTGTGTGAACAGTGCTTTCTGTAACGTTAGGAATTTGCTGCTTATTGGTATGTTGTGCTTCTCTTGATTCGTTCGATGTACCTCTGGTACGTGGGACATGAGGGTGCGTATGCTGGATGTGCACTTGAGGTTCTGCCTCTGGTTCGATAATTAAAGTTGCACAGTTGATGCATGTTGGTTCTTTGGCTCTGCATTCTCGGATGCTGTGCTTGCCTGAGCAGTATGCGCAGTGTTGATGATTTCTGCAGTCTTTCTGGAAATGGCCGAGCTCTTGACAGTTAAAGCATCTTTTTGTATCATAGTGCTCAGTGAGTCTGTGGATTTTCCATCTAAGGCAGAGCTTTGGGTGTTGCATGATTTTATGATATGCCTCTGGTTGGCATTGAACGATCCATTTTGTGCCATTGGGACCCTCTTTTAAGCGGTGTAATGCTGTTGCTTGGGAATTCTCTATGTCGTAATCGGTGCGTAGAGCTTCTTCTATTTCCTTTTTGTCTGCTTCGGGTGGGACGTTATATATTACAATCTTTGGGAGTCTGTGAGCTGGTTGCTTGATCTGAACCAAGTCTTTGCCACGTTCACTTTGAAGTGCTATAGTGAGGTTGGTAATGTCCTCTTTTGTTGGGCAGTCTACAGCGAGATCCCCGTTCTGTATTTGGCGGACAGTGGAGACCCTTACACCTAGTGTGGGGAGTGGGAAGTGCTCATTCAGACTGCTTTTTAGGTCCTGTATTTTTCCTTGTTGCTTTTCGGCTGGATATATTAGGACTGTGTGTACTGGCGTTCCTGCTGTTGCTTGGGCGTACGTGAGTCTTGTCCTGGATGATATTTGCAGAAGATCTAGAGGCTGATTCTCATGTAGGTGCTCCCGTGTTTGATTGCAAGTGGTGTTAACCCCTACGTCTGTTGTTGCAGGTTTTGCGCTGTTGTTCGGGCATTCTAGTGCTGTTTCTTGCAGGGCGTTAAGCAGCTCCACCAGCGACCTTCTTACGTCTGAGGGCAGCAGGTGTCTACCTCCTCTTTGAATGTAGGCAGTATTCCTTATGCCTTCACAAAGTTTGTTTACCTTTGTTTTGTAGTCTGCGTTTGATTGTATTAAGGCTGACGGGACAAAGTCACAGATACTTAGAATGTCTCCCTCTGTTACTGTGGTTGACTGACGAGACATAGTAGGGATATATATAAAATATGAGCTGGAATTCTCCCTATGATGGCGAGACCTGCTGCTAATCAGTGACACTGGCAGGCGTGTTTTATTTGTTATTATTTCTTGCAGACTTAATTGAGGCGAAAATGAAGAGTAGAGTCCACTGGTCTTTTAAAGGAAGGGGGTTGTTACCTATTGGGGGAGAATATCCGGAATATGCTTTGAAAGGTGTATTAAGGGACTGAGAAGGAAAGACTGGGACTAGAATTAATTGCAAAAGGTGGGAGAGCTAATGGGAAATTGGAATGGAGAAATTTGGTAAATTAGGACTACAAAAATGCAGAAATTAAAAGGTAATTACTGATTAGTAAAGACTTTAATTACCCTAAAGCGATATGTGATTACTTAGAGGTGAGTGTCTTTTACTCAAGAAGCAGAACGGTGGTAGTTATATGGGGATGGCTAAGATAGAGCCGGAGTTATGGGAGAAATAAAAAGTCAATTAAAAGAGATTAAAAATAGGGGAAAAATGAAAATTATGAGGGGGGTTGAGAGAAGTGTTTTTTGAAAGCTTAGCTCAAGAGAAGAATAGTACTGAAAGAATTTTAACAAAAGGTTGAGAAGTGAGAGAGCAGTGGGAGAAATAAAATTCAGAGAATTGATTAAAAACGGTGAAAATGGGGGAAAAAGAAATAATGGGGTTAGAGAATTAAAATTGGTGTCAAATGAAAGCTAGAGGTGAGAGAAGAAGAACGGTGAAAGAATTTTGAAAATCGGTTGATTAGGAGAGGAGATATAGAGGTTTAATTGTTTTTTGATTAGATTTTAAATATTAAAAAGTGAGGGGGGGGCTTGTATTTTCGAAACTATTAAGTGATATGTTCTTGGAAAGGTCTTGAAGAGACGATAAAGGAAATGTAGGTTAGATTACAGTGGGGGTTATAGTTTAGGAGGAAATCGAGAAATTAAACGTGATTAAAGTGAATTAAAATGGGAATAGCTCGGAAAGTTATTTGTTTAGAGAGATGGGGCTAATAGATTCTTAGTCAGGGATGTTAGGTGGATTTGTGTATGAAATTTGAAGTGTCTGTGTACAGATTTAAAAATTGGGGGCTTAAAATCGTGAAAGTATAAAAAGTGTTGGGGAGTATGTGGTTTGAACCGACAAAATTTTTCTTTATAATTTTGTGTTGGGACTTAGAATATTTTTGGGAGTTGGTAACTATGTAGAAAAGGTCTGTTTTGTATGGTTTTGCAAGGAAATTCTATGTAAAATTAATCTAAAACATGGTTCACACTGTCATAAATACATTATTATACAATCGAAAAACATTAAACATACTCAAAATGGGCATAGATGTGAGAAATAATTGTTAAAAACACAGATATATTTACAAAAAGTCACTTAAAACATTCAAACTTATAAATACACTCTCCTAAAGCTAAGATGGTGGTCTTGTTTTGCTATGCCAAGCCTCTTGGCCCGACCCTGTGGAGGTTTTCGAAATAGGCTTACGGGGTGATGGGACAACACTTATAGTTTGGACTTAGAAAAATTTTAAAACATAAAGCAGGTAAATACAATGTTAATTTGCATAGGCAATACAGAACACAGGGAAATGCATTAAACATGAAATAAACTATTGGAAACACAAGAGCATTGAATTCTACATTAGACAAACTTTAGATGAAGCAGATATCATAAAAATTAGCAAGGATATTGAATTTTAAACAAATTTAGAACAATTTAAACTGCTCGAAGACATGGTTAAGAACACTGAAAAAAGTTCTAAGTCCTGTTATTGAATCTTGAAAAAATTAATTTATGCTATTGAGAATTATAACAAGAGGATAAAAATCCTACCTCGTAGAATTGTAGATGGAGTTTCTACGATGATTTGTTGTTCAGATATGGATTTTTAAACAATTTGACGATTTTTGGCACTAGTATTTTGACTGGAAAACCGAAGACTACTACGGTCACCACGTGGTAGCCGGGCGGGAGCCTTGCGTCGAAGGTGCGGCTGTAGATGTTAACACAGCAACCGGTGATTTGCAGAAACCTGTTTTCCTTTGTTTTGTGCACAAAATCTTTAATAATTCAAGAAATAATTGTCGCACACACACAAACCATATATCAAAATAATCCTTGTGAGGAGACGCACACGATGATATATAAATCACGGCGGTGAAGCATACTTTACAGGTGAAGGTGGCGAAAAACGACGGAGCGCGACGAAAACACGTCCTACCAGGTCGGTGGTCGGGGCTGGAATGGTTGCTCTAGACAAGTGACAAGTGACGGAGGACGTGGGCACCTTCCCTTTACCGTAATGGTGAATCGGTATAGCACCACGTCCACCCCTGTCTAGAGGCCAAACCCCAGAGGAGCGAGACAAACAAACGTCCCGCACCCGGGGCCGAGAGCCAACGCCTGATTCCGTGCCCGACGCCGTCCGTTACCCCAAGTGGTCACCGGGAATTTATTACATATTTTGAATAATAGATACATGCCCATACAAGGGGAAGGGAATTACATTGGTATGGAAGATTATACATAGACAATGTTCTATCTACATGATTGACCACCAAGGGCTCTGTACAGATGAGATACAAAAATACAAGGTATATGTACTGAAAAGGTATAAATACTAATATACATACAGATAAAGTGAATATTGATACTATTGATAGAATACTAAACTAATTGAGATTATTGGCTTGAAAGAAATGCAGAAAGGAAAGAAATTCTTAATGCAAAACGGAAGATTATATATAATTAATATATAACAGCCTGTATAAAAAGAAAAATAACAATTTAAAAGCAAAAACACAGGTTGTGCAAAGAATCTTATACACTTGAGTACAACCTTTGGAGAATTATTTGGAGTGCTTACAAAGATGAGAACAATAATTTAGCAGTTCTACTAGAATAATCTAGTGAGAGCCATTACAGGTATGAATAGCATTGAATGGATGTACTGTATAAGGAACATATTAAACAATATTAAACATTTGCTACAAGAATTTGGGACATTGTGCATATTTTGCTAGATATGACGATTGCAAAGCATCAATGTAGTACTTTCGTACCAACTTTAGTATAAAACAAAGAAGCGATTTAGACATGTAAAAATACATAGGAATAATACATAATACTGAAAAGGAATAAATACTAATATACATACAGATAAAGTGATTATTGATACTATTGATAAAATACTAAACTAATTGAGATTATTGGCTTGGAAGAAGAAATGCAGCAAGGAAAGCAATTCTTAATGCAAAACAAAAGATTATACATAATTAATATGAAACAGCCTGTATAAAAAGAAAAATAAATTAAAAGCAAAAACACAGGTTGTGCAAAGAATCTTATATACTTGAGTACAAACTTAGGAGAATTATTCGGAGTGCATACAAAAATGAGAACAAAAATTCAGCAGTTCTAGAATAATCTGGTAGAGCCATTACAGGTATGAATAGCATTATAAGGATGTACTGTATAAGGAACATATTATACAATATTAAACATTTGCTACAAGAATTTGGGACATTGTGCATATTTTGCTAGATATGACGATTGCATAGCATCATTGTAGTACTTTCGTTCCAACTTTAGTATAAAACGAAGAGGCGATTTAGACATGTAAAGATACATAGGAATAATACATAAAAGAAAACATAATTATAATAGTTATAGGAAGAACAACACTTACATAGGTAAACACATAAAAGAAACACTATTATTAAAATAAAAAACATTACTAAAGATACATAGGTTACACCAAACATAACATTAAAACATCATGAAGGATGTATACCTTAAGCATTATCAAAAATACAAGGGTACAACGCTATTATCACACTTATAGGAAGAGCAATACAAAAACAAAACATTTATACACCTGCGAGATAAATTGTGATTGTGATCAGCATGAATAGATTATATATAGAAAATACATTATACATAGGTACATGAAGATAGGTACGATATTGAAAACTAGGCCTGGAACCTCGTGCAATGTGCTCAATAATATTGGATATTGAAAATATTGGATAATATTAAATATATGTGCTACACGTGACAGAGTTCTGTTCCGTATTGAAACAATACATCCATAATTTTAGTAATTTTTGCTACCAGGTGTCGTTGTTGGATCATGAATTTAGTGAAGGCCTGAATATTGGAAGTGGGTAGCTGAATATGGTAATTTCTGGTAAGAGGGCATGATGTTAGGTAATGCTCGGCCGTTCCCGTATCACCACAAACACACAGCTCTGTGTGTGTTGTGCCATGCTTATGAAAGTAAACAGGAAACGGACCGTGCCCAGAGATGAAACGTACTAATTGAGGATTTGTAATATGACGCTGTAAATCAACTTTGGGGAGATGGTAATAAGTACGTCTTCCCACTTCAGAGTTGTGCCAATTTGACTGCCATTTTGAAAGGATTTTTTGGAGAAGTTGCCTTTTAAGGAATGATTGTGGCCATGGTAGTTGTATTTGTGTTGCTTCTAAATTATTAGCTGCTTCTTTGGCCAATCTGTCTGCTAATTCATTGCCGAAATCTCCTGAGTGACCTTTAATCCAAATTAGGTTAACTTTTCGGGTACTATTGTGACAGAGTAGATGTTGTATTCGGTTGAGGATTGTTGAATCCTGTTGGGGTTTTTTAATAGCATAGAGGGCAGACAGACTATCTGTGAAGACTGAGATCTTGTTGGCTTCAATTGCAAAGGAGTATTCTATTGCTTTTTCTAAGGCCAATGCTTCTGCTTGGAATGTACTGTTGTTGGAATTTAAGTTACATTTCCATTGATAAGTGGGAGTTTGATTTGTCAGGGCTACCATGGCTGCTCCTACTGCTTGGTCCATCTTTGAGCCATCCGTATATATTGAGACTGGAGTAGTTGCAGGATGGCGGTCTTCCTTTATGTAAACACGAACATTCCTTCCTTGCTGAGAAGGATGAAGCACCAAATGATCTATTGGCTTTTCATAAAAATTGGGAAAGAAAGTATAATCTTGAAATATGACAGTTTGTTGCAGTAGATGTACCTGTTGATAAACTGCATCTTGTTCCACCTTTTGAGGTAGTGGGAGTAGACCGGCTAGGACGCAGAGAACATAGGTCGAAGTAGTGCGGAACGCCCTTGTCATTGCCAAGGCGAAAGGACGCTGCATGCTGAGAAGTTGTCTCTCTTTGCGTCCCTGCATCGGTTCTGCCCAAATAGGTGCTGCATATGTAACTGATTTCTCTATTACAGTGCGATATAAGGTTTTAAGAATATGTGGGTTAATACCCCAGGAACTGCCTTGCATTTGGCGAAGTTTATTGGCTATGGTTGTTGTTCTGCATTTTAAATCTATTAAATGATTAGCCCAGTTTAATTTTTCATTGAAAGTTAATCCTAAGTACTTTAATGTTGGTTTGATTTTTAGGTGTGCACCGTTGATATGGATTGTGGGTCTTCTAACCAAGCTTCCTCCTTTTTTTGGTATTAACAGTACCTGTGACTTTGATTCTGAAATTTTTAGTTTTAATTCCAAGCAAAATTGTGCAAATTGTTCGCAGATTTGGTTGGAATTTCTTTGTAGGTCTTCTCGGGTTTTTCCTTGGACTATAAATGCCACGTCGTCTGCGTATGCATATACATTCGTGTGTTCCGGCCAATTCTTCTTTAATATGCTGTCGAATGTGAGATTCCACAGATCGGGGCCGGCACATGATCCTTGAGGACAGCCTCGATCTTGTGGTTTAAAAATGATACCCCCATTGGCGATATACATCAGCTGTCGGTCTTTGAGGTAGCTGTCGAAGATATTAAAAAGATTTTGTGGGCATTTGGCTTTCAAGAGAGCATGTCTGATGGCTGGCCACCACAGAGTGTCGAAAGCTTTCTGTAAATCAATACTGATAAAAGCACTGTGGTGACCAGTATTGCGATTCCTGTGGATGGTATCTGATATCTCTTTGAGTACATGGATTGTAGACCTATTTGGCCGAAATCCAAATTGTTTATTGCTGAGGTGGTGAGTTGCGTGAAGATGAAATTTGAGTCGTCCTACCAGCAGTCTCTCAAATATTTTGCCTAAAGATGACAAGAGGCATATAGGTCTATATGATGAGGCTAACTTAGGATCCTTGTTTGGTTTTAGAAATAAGATTACTTGTCCCACTTTGAATGATTGTGGGAAAAGGCCATGATGAAATAGTTTATTGAAAAATTCTAGAAAGAATGGCAGATCAGCTAAAATGGTGGCCTTTATGATGCAGTAATCTATTCCATCGGGTCCTGGAGCTCGTTTTCGGGGTAGTTGATGTAAAGTTGCACGTAGCTCAGAAAAGGAGAAAGGAGAATCATCTGCTGTCTGTGGGCATTCCTGTTCGTTTCGGATACGAGTATGTTGGAGAGTATCTTCACTTTCATCATCTTTAGGAAATACTGCATCCAAGAAATTTCTAATGGTGTTCTGAATGGGGAAATCTTGTGAGAGAAGATTTTCGTCGAGATGTAATTGAGTGGGTTAATTATACACTGGAGATAACCGTATTGAGTGTGGAAAAATACTGTGAATGCTAGATTTCTCTAAGTCGTAGTGGGGGGACTGTGGAGGGGGGGGGAAGATAAAATGACTGTGGCACAGGATAGAAAAGTTAAAAGGAGTAAGACAAAAGAGAAATGGTGAGTCAGGAGCGAGAAGAAGCAGAGAGATCAGAGAAATAAAAACCTGGGTTAAAGAGGGGGGTAAGAGGGGGGAGATGTGAGAGTGTGGAGAAAGGTGTCAGAAGGAAGAGGGGTTTCTTAGAAGAAGATAGAAGGGGGTTGGGACAGCCTAGGACGATTAGAAGCTAAGAACACGGAGAAATAAAAATGGATTAAAAGAGGGGGAGCAAGAGGGACGAAATGGGGGTCAAAAGAAAGAGGAAAAGAAATAGAGTTGAATGGAAGTTGAATGGAGCGTCTAGGTTTAATAGAACTCGAGAAAACAGAGAAATAAAAAAGTAGTGAGGAGAATTAAAAGGGGCGAAAGAAGGAGTGAGTGGGCTTGTAAGAACCTTAACTATAAGTTACATATCAAATGAAAGGGAATTTAGTGTAGAAGCCGAAAAAGTAGGTTAGAGCACTGTAGGAAAATTTAGAAGAGCTTAATTAGAGAAATAAAATGAAATTAAAGCTAATTAAAAGCAATTAAAATGGGAATAACTCGGAAAGTTATCACGATAGGCAGATGAGGCTGGTATATTCTTAATCAGGAAGGAAAGGAGAATCTATGTATGGAGTTTGGGGGGGGCTAGCTGCAAATTTAAAAATTGGGGGGCTTAAAAATGAAAAATTTTAAAAAGTGATAAGGACTATGGGGTTTGAACCGATAAAATTTTCCTTTAAAAAGTGATGTCTGGACTTAAAAAAATTTATGCATTGACAGAAATGGCATTCAAAAACAACATATCCATATAAATATAACAGTAAACATGTAAAAATAATGATAAAGATAATTAGGGATGGTACTATATATTCAGAAATACATTAAGAACACTTATTACAAGGTGCAGTAACAGTATAGATAATATTATGTCCTAAAAACACAAAGTTCCAAAGAAAACAATTTTAATGTATAGAACTGACAATAGATGGCACTGATGAGGGTGTTCCGGTTATGGGTTAAGACAGGTGGTCGTGCCTGAAGGACCGACCCTGTGGAGATTTCTGGACTTTGCCGAGATGATTAAGTCCAACATTGGTAAAAATATTCTAAGTTCAATTGCAGTAAAAGTCATAAAAATTACAAATATTACAGGTACATGTATGGAACACCCATCAAAATGTAGATTGAAACGAGCCTACCTTGGCAGTCTTCAGTGCGTGTTTCTAGCACCAGTGTAATCCGGGATATTGATTTTTGAACGAATTAGCACTTTTTGGAACTGAAAAAACACACTTTCACGAGGCCTACTAGGGGCACCACGTGGTGGCCAGGCGGTCGCCTTGCGTCGATCAGACGGCTTCCTATGTGGACACAAACACCGTTGATTTGCGGCAGCTCAAATTCCTTTGTTTTTCGCACAAAAACTTAAATAACTCTGGAGAAAATTAACACTCAGGTATAAACTTGTACTCCACTTGTACGTCTTGGCAACGCGCACACGGTGATATAAAAATTATTGCAGTGAAGTAAAAACTACCGGGTGAAAAGCTGGGAATACTGAGGAGCGTGGCAAAAACACGTCCTACCAGGTCGGTGGTCGGTGGTCGGCGCTCGAAATGGTTGCTCTAGACAGGTGACGGAGGACGAGGGCGCCTGACGTATGACAGAGGCAAACAGGCGTGTGCCCCACGCCCTCCCCTATCTAGGCGCAACAACTCCCTGGAGCCCCAAGAGGCTGCACCGGGAGTTTATTGTGATCTTAAAATAAAATTTACATGGCCATACAGGGGCGGTTGCAGACACAATTCGGGATGACAATGGTGCAGTTAGAGGGCATAGGTTAACAGATGAAACAGAAAAATATAAAATAAAAACAGAGAACACATACATGACATAATAAAACATAATAAACATAAGCATAAAACACATACATAACAAACTACATACAAACAAAATACATAAAAATACAAAATAGATATATACCTAGATACTACAGTTAATTTAATATAGACACACTACGTAATCATGTATATCACTCGGCTTGACAAATGTCCTGACCAAGCGATGTTAGGTACTCTAGTACCTTGCAGATAGCATTCACTGCCGGTTTGTGGCGGATTGTGAGTCTGTGATATGCATCTGTTAATTCTGCAGGATGCGGTAGGTGGTTGTCCGATGTAAGTGGACACTGAAATAAATAATGCTCGGGATCTCCTACTGAACCACATGCACAGTTGTTTGCACCGGAGATTCCGTGTTTGTAGTAAAAAGTAGGGAAAGGGCCATGCCCTGTTATGTAGTTTGCCAGCGGAGCTATTGAGAATAACCTGTCCAGGCTAACTTTGGGTACAAGTTTAAAGGTTCGTTTAAAGGTCTGGGAAAGACCTCGTTGAATTAGACTGGTTTTCAGATATGACATAGGGGCAGGAGTGTGAGTTCGAGCTACCAGGGTGTCATTTGCGGCTTCCTTTGCCAGTTTGTCGACAGCCTCATTTCCTTCGTTGTTATTGTGGGCTTTTACCCAATTCATGGTTAGCTGTTGGCGGTGGTTGGATTGAAGCATTTGCTGTAGCCGGATGATTAGACCTGACGTGTGAAAGGGATTGTTCAGAGCGTAAAGGGCAGACATACTGTCTGTGTGTATGGTTGCCCTTTCGACATCATGGGCTTGCGCATGCTCTATTGCCGCTGTTATGGCTATAACCTCTGCCTGAAACACACTATTACTTAGATCCAGGGTCGTTCTCCACTGTTCCCGCTGTATGCCATGTTGATAATAGATGAAGGCGCTCCCCGTGCCAGTTTCCGTTTTGGAACCGTCCGTGTAATAGGCATCTGGCTCACTGGATATTGTCTGAGCTTGACTGCCATTACCTCTGTGGATATTGACATTGATTCCCCGGCATTTTAAGGCTGGATGCGTGTGTAATGTGCTGCGTGGATGCTCATATTGTGCTGGGCTATAGGTAACGGTGTCATACGTTGTATCACGTCCAAGATGTATTACCTGGGTGTAGGTAGCCTCAATGGCTGCTCGTATGTGGAGAGGCATTATGCCAGCTAGGACAAGTGCCGCTGCTGTTGCTGTTGTGCGGTACGCCTTACATAGGATAAGGCTGTACGGGCGTTGAATTATGGCTAGCTGTTTAACCTTTCGGCCACCTAAGGGGTTGGCCCAGATGGACGCTCCGTATAAGGCTATTCTCTCTGTCACCGTGCTATATATAACTTTCTGCAGATGGGGGTTTTGACCCCAGTTTCGGCCTTGGAACTGGCGAGCTTTTTTGGCAATTTCTGAGGT
This sequence comes from Stegodyphus dumicola, assembly GCF_044657685.1. Lineage (NCBI taxonomy): Eukaryota > Metazoa > Arthropoda > Arachnida > Araneae > Eresidae > Stegodyphus > Stegodyphus dumicola. The sequence goes on along the minus strand of NC_140779.1, from coordinate 123,339,528 downwards.
TTTTAATTTTACTGTTTGCAGGTGGGGGATCCAGGTAAGACCCTCATCCCACGTAATGCCCAGGTATTTCAACTTGTTTGTAATTTTTAGGTTTTTATTCCTTAGCTTTATACACGGACGTCTCGTAGGTCTTGTGCCGGGACGTGGTATGATCATGGCTGTGGACTTTTCAGTTGATACTGTCAGTTTGAGTTGTGTGCAGAGTCTATCAAACTGTTCACAGGTAGCATTGCCATTTGCCTCCAACTCATCTCTTGTTCTGCCCCGCACCAGAAGGGCAGCATCATCAGCATAAGCTGTGATTGTCGTGTTTTCTGGCCAGTTTGCTTGCAAGATGTGGTTAAAGGTCAGAATCCACAGTACCGGTCCCGCACATGACCCTTGCGGGCATCCCCGTACCTGTTTAGTCACTATTCCATTGTTGGTGGTCATTATCAGTATTCTGTTACTCAAGTAGCTGAATAGAATTTGTGCAATATTAGCAGGGCACTTTGCATCTCTGAGGGCCTGCCTAATTGCAGGCCACCAGAGAGTGTCAAAGGCGCTTTGCAGATGAAGTGAGATAAATGCTGTGTGCATATTATCTTGTTTATTCTGCGCTACTTGATCCTGGATTGCATGCAGTGCATGCGTCGTGGACAGTCCGGGTCTGAAACCGAATTGTCTTGGGCTAATGTACTTAATACTATGTAGATGAAATTGGAGCCGGTTTACTATGAGCTTTTCGTAGAATTTACCCAAGGCCGAGAGCAGGCAGATTGGTCTAAATGAGCTAGGGTCTTGTGCATCTTTGTTAGGTTTAAGAAAAAGAACTACTTGCCCTTTTTTAAAATTTCGTGGAAAGATCTTATGTTCCATGAGCTTGTTAAAGTAGTTTAGGAAGAATTCTGGGTGCGCTGCGAAGGCAATCTTGATGATTCTATAATCTAGGCCATCTGGCCCTGGCGCTTTCTTTGTGGGTAAGTGGCGTATGACTTGCTTCATTTCTTTGTGTGTGAACGGTAAATCATTTGCAGTTTCTGGAGGTTTGACGTTTTCCCTGAGTTGTTTTTGTAATGGAGTGTCATTCACTGGATCATCTTTCCGGAATAAGGTATCTAGAAATATTGCAGCTGTATCTCTAGCAGTATCATCTGTCGCCGGTTGTTGGGCATATATTTGTGCTGGTGAGAAGACCTTGCCTGTTGCTAACTTATGCAGAATGCCATGCGGGTTGGCATTCGTAGTACAAAAGTTCCTCCAGCTTGTGACTTTTGCAGTAAGTATGTCTCTCTTGTACTTTGCTCTTTCTCTGCGGAATGATTCCAGGACATGTTGCTTTTCCTGTTCATCTGTACATGTACGAATACGTCTTCTTAAGGCCCAGCATTTCTGTCGCTGGGCTCTTAGGTCTTTCTTCCACCATGAAATACTTTTGATTTTCTTTGCGGTACGTACAGGTAGAAGTTAGCTGCATGCACCTTGTAGTGTGGATATTAAATCATCTGTGAATTCTTCAATTGCCTCTTCTGTTTCTGTTGTAGCAAGTCTTGCATTTTTCTCTCGGAGTAGGTCTTTGAACGATGCTGTAAGCTGTCGGATTTTGTTGCCAGGTATTTTAAACCTTTTTAGCATTGAGATGGTGGTTTCTTGGGTAATTGTAAATTGTATATATTTATGATCAGAGCAGCTGTAGGCGTCGCTTACTTTCCAATCCGTGATGTCATGTGCGATGGCTCCTGTGGCTATGGTGAGATCTGGCTATCCTTTGCTATAACTGTTATCAAATGTTGCTGGGGCTCCCTGCTCATTTAGTATTTGGAGCATGTTTCCTACAATGAAATCTTCTAGGGTGGTGCCTTTCGGATTGGTTTGAAGGTAACCCCATAGAATGTTATGAGCATTTAAGTCGCCGCCTATAATATGCTCCGTTCTTGAGCAGGTTTGGTTGACCTGGGTTGTTAATTGGAAAAAGTACTCTAGTGTATCTGTGGGTGCTGAGTACGCTGACGTGATGAGCAACTGGGAGTTGAGGAAGACTAGCAGTATAGAGACAAAGTCTCTTTCCATCTTGACTACCAGCGGAGTCCAGGTCGGGTTGATACATATGATTGCTGCCCGCGGTGCCTGATTATTCTCCTTGTCTATCTTCTGGTAGGTCTTCCATCCTATCGGAAAACTGGCTACTTTCCCTTCCCTTGTATAAGGTTCCTGTATTAGCAGGATGTCTGCGTTGGTCTCCGTGGCGTGTTGAACTGCCTGGGATGCAGCTGCTTCAGCTCTTTGGAGATTAATTTGGAGGACCCGGATAGCTTGCTGTGGTGTGGTGGACAGCTGGTTTCTGCTCGTTTCGTCTGTTATTGATGGCCTAGTGATACACTGTGCTCCTTCTGATACGATGAACGTATCGTTGATATGTAGGGCAGGTTGTTGCGTATGCTGGGTGGGCACATGGTATGCTGCTGCGTGTTCTATAGTTGAATTCTGCGCAGTTGATGCATTGTGGCTGTCTGGCTCTGCACTCCTTGATGTTGTTTTTCCCCGAGCAGTAGGCACAGTGTTTACTGTTCTGACAGTCCTTTTGTGTGTGCCCAAGCTCCTGACAGTTGAAACACCTTCTTGTGTTGTAGTACTCTGATATTCTGTGCGACCTCCATCCAAGGCACAGTCTGGGACGTCTGGTGAACTGCTCGAAGACTTCGGGCTTACATTGTAGAATCCATTTGGCTCCATTTGTGCCTTCTTTCAGGCGATGTAATACCTGTACTGAAGGGTGCTCCAAGTTAAATTCGGTGCGTAGGGCACTATGTCCTCTTTTTCTATGTCCAGTGGGACGTTGTGTATGGCAAGTCGAGGTTGTCTGGCAGCTGGTTGTTTTACTTGTATAATTTCTTGTCCCTGCTCACTTTGGAAGGCTTTCGTGAGCTTAGTGATATCTTCTTGAGTTGGGCAGTCAATGGCTAACCCTCCTTTCTGTATTTCGCGAATTGAGGTAACCTTGACTCCTAGTGCAGGGAGCGGGAAATGCTCGTTTAAGTTGCTTTTTATATCTTTAGCTTTGCCTTTTTGGCTATCCGCTGGGTAAACGAACACCGTGTGGGTTGTTGCTTTGGCAGCTGCTTGTGCGTAAATAAATTGCTTTACCTCTCGAACTGACGCTGTAGGTGCTGAATGTTGTGTGTTGGAGGCTACAGGAGATGATGCTATCTGTATTTGTGCAAGCTTCCAGCGTTGCTGGGGGAGGCACGTAATTTGGACCTTCTTTCGCTACTGACTGCAGAGCGTCTAAAAGTTCTAATAGTGTTGTTCTCACGTCTGCAGGTAAGAGGTTACGGCCGCCTCTTTGAGATAGTGAGGGCATAAGGAGAGCTGCCCTAAGTTGGTCTATTTTACTTTTATAGTCAGTGTCCGAGCTAACTAAGTCTGCTGGTACAAAGTCACAAAAAATTGCTGCTGTCGCCCTCTGAGATCGAGGTTGACTTTCGAGACATATTCTGTATTTAAGTCTTATAATTATATTGTATATGTATATAAATATTCCTAAAATAATGTAGTTACAAACAAAAAATCATACTTATTATTGAACAACACTTAATTCCAGTCGTTTTGAGTACCAGTTATTTACAATTATGTCAATGAAACAGGTAATTGGAACAGGTGAAGCTAGATCCCTCTAAGTCATTATGGGGGTGCGGTGGGAGGGGAAAGAAGGGGGTGTGAGGGGGAGGGGGAAGTGTTGAAAGATAGAGGATGGGTAGGGGAACGAAGAGGAAGAGGAACGGGGAGTCTGGGGGTAAAAGGACTGGAGAAATCAAAGAAATAAAATTAGTTTAAAAAAAGGGGGAGAGAAGGGGGGAGTGAGGAAGAAGAGCGGAGTGTTGTTAGAAAGAGAGAATGTTGCTGAGTGGAATGAAGGAAAAATGAGGGGTTTAGGGGCAATGGGGGTTGAGAAAACAGAGAAATAAAATTGGATTAAAACAGGGGGAAGGAAGGGGGTAGTGAGGGAAAAGAAAGGGGTGTTGTTAGAAAGAGGAAGTTAAACTGAGAAGAAAGACTGTTGAATGAAGAGTCTAGGTTAATTAGAAGAGGAGTTATTAGAGAAATAAAAAGTGGGGAAGCGGATTAAAAAGGGGGAAAGAAGGGGTCGTTGGGCTTGTAAGTTGGTTAACTATATGTTATATATCAAACGAAAGGGAATAAAGAGTACAGTGTGAAAAATTTAGTTAGAGTGTTGTGAGATCGAATGGGGGGAGAAAATTGAGAAATAAAACGAAATTAAGGCTAATTAAACGTAATTAAAATGGAGATATCTTGAAAAGTTATTAGGTTAGCGAGGTAAGGATTATAGTTTCTTAAATAGGATGAGAAAAGGAACCTGTGTATATAATTTGGGGGGGCCTAGCTACAAATTAAAAAATTGGGGGGACTTAAAAATGAGAAAGTTTAAAAAGTGAATATAAGTATGGGGTTTCAACCGACAAAATTTTCCATTAAAAAGTGGGGTCTGGACTTAGAAAAATCTAGACATCATCAGGTATAGACTAGCACTAATAATATACCATTGAATGCCTAATAAAACATACAACATGGACGCTGGAATATTGAGGTGTTGAGCCAGAAGGCCTGACCCTGTGGAGCTGCAAGGGATGGGATAAACAGGGGGAGTGAACAGTCACTCAAAAGTTGGACTTAGAAAAATACATTAATGTTTACATAGTTACAATGTTAAATTCCATAGAGAATACAAAATTTGAAATATTGCAATGAGCGGTAAACAAAAATTTTACACTTATAGATTACATAAAATTGAACAAAATACTCTTTAAAGCATAAATATAGCTAAATTAGGTAAAAAGTTATTGATTTTATAAAAGAAATACAGAATTAAAACTGACCAATATTTAACGCTGGCGTTACTGAAAATGTTTTAAGTCCTGATATCAAAACTTTAAAAATTTAGATTTGAGCAAAAACATAGATGTTAATTGGTAGAGGATAAAAATCCTACCTCAACGTCCCCTAGATGGTGTTGCTGCGCTGAGTAGATCCAGAGATATGGATAAATTTAACACTTTTTAAAACGCACAAATCAGAGAAAACACAGGCCTACTACGGTCACCACGTGGTAGTCAGGCGGGAGCCTTACGTCGGGCAGACGGCATGCAAGGTGAACAGGAGTGACGTCAGTTTGCGGCTGCTTGGAATCCTTTGTTTTTCACCACTAAATTATTAACAACACTAGAACCGTTGGTCACACACACAAAAACTTGGTATCCACGTATTCAGGTTAACTTCGCGCACACGATGATACTAAGGTCGCTGTTGGTAAGCCAACTTTACAGGGTGTTGTACTTGCTTTTGTGGGAGCGCGACGAAAACACGTCCTACACGTTCGGTGGTCGGTCCTCAAGTGGTTGCTCTAGACAGGACAGGATAAAGTGTGGGAGGCACCTGTACATCGCCATTGGCAGATCAGGTATTGCCCCGTCACACTAGCCATCTAGAGAAACAACACCCCGTAGGGTATCTAAGCGCCACGCCTGACGCCGAATGGTAAGTGTGCATTGATGGTAACTGCAAGAGCGGCCCGCCGGGCACCCCCACCCGACAGCCGACCCCCAGCCACGCAAGCCCCCCCACAAGTCAAAGGTCAATAATAGGCATTGAAGGTGCACTCCGTTCATTCGCCCACCGAACCAAAATCCTCGTTCGTAGCGTCTCATTTGGTTGCTCCGGGGGGAATTTATTGATCTTTTCAATAGAGGAGATACATGAGTTTACATGGTGATGTACATTCCAGAAGGATAAAAGTAAAATTAAAAATTATAAATATAAAAATAAAATAAAATTATTTACAATAGGTTACATGATGTTGTACATTGCAGATCAACGTTCGTATTACAGTGGATGACATCAAGAAATTGATGAGGTGTTGATAGATTGGTGATTATTTGATTGGTTATTGATTATTGATGGGATTGATTGGTTATTATTATTGATGGGAGTGAAGTAACATATAACATATAACATAACATAAAATATTCTGAAATATATACAGAGGGCTACATGTTGGTGAACAATGCAGGGTAAGGAAGTTAGAGGGCAGTTGTGAAATTCATGAGGGTTTTTGAAAGTGAAATCGTTAAGTCGTATTAACTTTTGTGATTATCAGGGAATGGTGTGAGAGGGTGGAGGGCACTGTTTGGGAGTGATGCTTGGCAGGTATTGATGAGGGCTGTTTTCCTCTGATTGAATGATGTCTATTGCGAGGGGATCTTCACGGATGGCACAAGTCCAATCCTGCTTGATGGAGATAGTCTATTATCCGTTTTATTTGCTTGAATACTGGTGGATGCTTGAGGAGAAACCGTGTAAATTCTGTGCCAGGTTCAGTTGGATGTTTTGTGTGTATGGTGCTGGTGAGAGTGCAGTGGAAGAGGTAGTGTTCTGCGTCGCCTGTTGTACCGCATGCGCATGTATCTGTATTTGAGAGGTTTCTTGCTTTGAAGTAGGTAGGGAACGGTCCGTGTCCTGTTATGAACTGAGTTAGGTAGTACTTTGTTTCCAGCCTGTCTTCGTCAATTTTGGGAAATAATCCATGTGTTCTTCGTCCTTGTTCCTGTATATTCCAGTTTTGTTGCCAGTGTTGAAGTGCTTGTTGATGGAGTTGTTGTTTGAGGTAAGAGCGTGGCCAGGGGATTGAGATAGTAGGTCCGAGACATTCTTGTGCTGCTTGTTTTGCTAATTCATCGGCCCTGTTGTTTCCGTCACAAGTGCTGTGGCCCTTGGTCCATGATATTATATGGTTCTTGTGGCTGTTGCAAATGGTATTTCTTATTTGCTGGGCAAGGGGAGATTTGTTGTCTTCGTTCTTGATTGCTTGTATGGATGACTGGCTGTCACTTACTATGTGGATTGTATCCGTGGGGAGGTCGGTGAAAAGGTTGATTGCTTGAAGGATTGCTGTCGTTTCTGCTTGGTGTACACTATTGTTTTGGTGAAGATGGCTTTGCCATTTGAGTTCTTCTCCTGAGGGTAGTTGGATGGTAGCTGCTGCTCCAACTTTGTTGTCTATTTTAGAGCCATCGGTAAATGCTGTGAGTGCGGTATGTGGCGGAGGATTATTGATAGTACAGTGGATGGTGACAGTATTGATGAGCTGTGGATTCATAGTTTTCTGGAATGTATGTTGAGTCTCGGTAGATGGCTGGTCTTTTAAGTTGTAGGACTGTCACTTTGGCTGCTTCAGTTTCAGCTATTAGTGGTAGTGGTAGTGTTCCCGTTAGTATTTGAAGAGCATTGGTTGAAGTGGTTGAGAAGGCTCTTGTTATGTTCAGAAGGAAGGGGCGCTGAATGGAATTTAGTATTCTTTCTTTGCGTTTAGTCATAGGTTGTGCCCATATGGCCGCTCCATAGGTTATGGTAGGATTGATTACTGTGGTGAGTAGGAGTTTTTGGATCCGGGCGTTTAGACCCCAGTTATACCTCGCATTCTCTTCATGGCTATTGCTATTTGGTTTGTTGTTACTTTTTTGGTTCTCAGGTGTTCTATCCAGTTTAACTTTTGATCGATTAGTAATCCAAGATATTTTACTGTTTTTACACATTTTATTTTCTGGTCTTCTATTTTTATTATGGGGTTACGAGTAATCGGTCTTCTGGGTTTATGAAATATGATGGCTTGACTTTTGCTGTGGGAGATTTGAAGTTTGATTTTCTTGCACATTTCGTTGAAAATGCTTAGGGTGGTATTGTTCTGTAAGTGGTCTCGGGTGGTGCCGTGTACAATGAAAGCGACATCGTCTGCAAAGGCGACTATTTTTGTATGGTTTGGCCATTCATGTTCATATAGTTGAATGTAATATTCCATAGGTCCGCATACTCATGCACGACCCTTGGGGGCATCCTCTTGACTGGTCTTTGGCGACTATTGTATTGTTGACGAGGACTAGACTTTTTCTTTGGTGGAGGTAATCAGAGGTTAGTTGAAAGAGATTGTTAGGACATTGCATCTCTCTGAGGGCATCTTTGATTGCTGGCCACCAGAGAGAGTCGAAGGCATTCTGCAGGTCTAAGCACAGGAGAGCTGAGTGCATGTTTTGTTGCTTGTTAGATTCTATTGCATTTATGACGTATTTTATGGCATGAGTTGTTGAACTATTGGGTTTAAATCCAAATTGTTGAGAGCTGATCCTGTGGTCTTGTATATATGAAATTTGATACGGGAGATGAGGAGTCTCTAGTAGCTTTCCTATTGCTGGAAGAAGGTTTATGGGTCGGTATGAGCGCGGGTCTTGTGGGTTGCGATTCGTTTTGGTGAATAGGATGATTTGACCTACTTTAAAATATGTTGGAAAACATGATAGGTCTAAGCATTTGTTGAAGAAAATTTGGAGAAATTCTGGAGTTTCTTTGCAAAGAATTTTGATGAGGGTGTTGGAAATTCCATCTGCACCAGGTGCTTTTTTGTTATTTAGTTTTCGTGCATGCCTTTGAATTTCATAAGTGGTGAAAGGACAGTCATTTAGTGTATCTGGGGGAGCAGCGTTATTTCGAATTAGTATTTGTTTTGGAGTATCTTGTTCATGGTCGTCACTTGGGAAAATGTGGTTCATGATGTCATTCAGAGTTATGTTGGAGATGTTTTGGTTCTGTATCGATTGCATTCTTGATGTTTGATGGATTTGCGTAGGGCTGTAGATTTTAGATGTTGCCATCTTGTACAAGGGGCCATATGGATCTTGGTTGTTTGAACAGTATGTACTCCATGATTTTAGTTTGGCGTTTAGAATTTGCTGTTTGTAAAGGGCGCGTTGCTTGTTGTACTCTATCCATGCTGTTTTTCTATCTTCTTCTGTTGTTCGTGTTTTTATGCGACGTCTTAGGGCACGTGTCTTTTGGCGGGTCGTTCGGAGTTCTTTGGTCCACCAATTGGTATGGGTTGATGAATTTACATTTCTTGGTCTTAGGGTCTGGTGACAGATTTCTTGAATTTGTAAGAGGATGTCGTCTGTGGTTGAGTTGAGTTCTTCCTTTGTGGAGCAGGCTGTTATTTTTTGCATAAAATCTGTTTCTTTTGTCTTGATGGCTCTTGCGAATTTTCTGGCTGCTTACTGATTGATGTTGTATCGTTGAGTGTGAAGGTGGTCTACTACTTGTTGGATTTCGTATGAAATATAATTGTGATCTGAGTTCGAGTGGTCGTCTAGTATCCTTCTGTTTTGGAGTTTGGTTGCAAGATGGTGTGTTGTGAGGGTAAGGTCAGGCCATCCCTTACCATTTATTGTTTCAAATGTAGGGATATCATCTGGCTTGTTGTGTAGGATTAAGTTCTTGGCATTGATGAAATCTTCCATTGCACGTCCTCTTGGTGCGGTATAATTGTATCCCCACAGTATATTTTGAGCATTGAAGTCACCGCCTATTACGTGGGGTGTGTGAGATAAGTGGAGATTGTGGCTGAGGTCTTGTAAAGTGCTCTCGAGGTCTTCTGTAGGGGGGATGTAAGCGCTTGTAAGTAAAAGTTGTTCTTCTTTGGTGTTGATGCTGAGTGTGATTATGTCTCTCTTGGCCGTTGATGATGGGTGACCAGGTCTTGTTGATAACATATATGGCGACTCTTGGGTATAGATCTTGTTCTGGGTTCTGTTGGATGAATATATTCCAAGTGGTGGGCAGGTGTCTTGGACTACCTTTGTGACAGTATGGTTCTTGGACCAGTATGACATCATGGTATTGTTCTGTGATAAATTGTACTAAGTTGTCAGTGGCTGTCTTGGACTTTTGTAGATTAATTTGGAGTATCTTGATGCTGTCCGTGGAAGTGATGCTGATTGGTGTTGCTGCAGGGTGGAGAGATTGGAGAGTTGCGTTGCTGTAGTGACTACTCATGATATTGCGTTCTTGCTCTGATACGGGATGTCTCTTTGTATGATTGGCAGGTGTGGCAAAGTGGACGAGAATAGAGGTGGCAGCTTGTGCTCGCTGCAGGTTAATTTGCAATAGTTTTATGTGATCTTTGTGGGGGTTCTCTGTGACTGTTGTGTTGTTCGCTGGTGGTCTTGGTAGCACGTTGTCTTCTGCTTCTGTTGAGTGGGCATTTAAGAGTGTTGCATTACTCATAGATGGTGCTGCGTCTAATTCGTTGGACGTATTTTGCGTATATGGGACAGTTGACGTCGTAGGCCGCATGGTTGCAGGCTGTTGAGTCTTTTGTTCTGTAATTGCTGTCTGCGCAGTTAATACATGTGGGGCGTTGTGCTGTACAGTCCTTGATGTGGTGATCGCCGGTGCAGTAGGCGCAGTAGAGCTTGTTTTGACAGAGCTGCTGTGTATGGCCGAAGGCCTGGCATCTGAAGCATCGGATGGTATTGTAGTATTCCGTGAGTCTGTGGCTTCTCCAGCCCATGTACAACTTACGTGTTTCTGAGATTTTTTTGAAGGCATTTGGTGAGCATTCCATGATCCATTTGACGCCATATTGCCGTTCCTTAAGGCGATACTGGACGTTGATTTCCGAGATGTGAAGGTGGAACTCTGTTCCACCTTCACATCTCAGGAAGCAATGCGTCCTCTACTTCCTCTTTTGTCACTTCTGGTGGGATGTTATGAAGTGCTACTTTTGGCTTCCTTGTCTGTGGAAGTTTGGTTTGTACAAAGTCCCGTCCTCTTGAGCCTTGCCCCTCAGGGGGCTCACTTCTGTGAGTACGGGTGTGGCAATCCCGAGGTACCCTAGCCCTTCAGGGGATCATCTTGGTGAGACGGGTGTCACGATCCTGGAGCCCCAGTGATCTTTCCTCTTTTCCGTCTCCTCTCCTCTTTGCTGGAACTTTTCCACTTCTCTTCTTCCTCGTGGTTTCTCTCTACGGAGTTTGGGGCTCGTCACAAGAGACTGGAACAGACCTTGTCTCTAGTTCTCGAGTGGCGAGAAAACTGCCCACGTGTTTGCCGTGCGTGGAGACCCGTGTCGCTGGAAAGGAGGGTCCTGGTAGTTGAGGGGCGAGGTACTGTCCCCAACACACTACTTTGGCCTCTGCTTCAGCTAAACGGGAGGCACCTTAGTCGACCTCACGGGTGTCAATCGGCTGGTCTCTAGTCCTTGTGTCAGTGGCTTGGGGTCAAGCTCTCGGGAGTACCTGCTTTCGGAAAAGCCGACTGTGGGGCTTCAGTTTGCGTATAGGTCCGGCTAGCCCTAACACAGGAATCTGTGTTCCCTTGTTGGGCTCCGTCGTGGGCGGGGCCGTCGGACCCGAATCTTTTCTATTTTCAATATGGCAAATACACATATTTTTTTATTAAAAAATTTTGAAGTCACTCCATTCTCTCAACCTAGTTCTGAAGCATCTACTACTAAACCAATCATTCAACCTAATTCTGAAACATCTCCTATTAAACCAGTCACTCAACCTAGTTCTGAAACATCTACTAATAAACCAATCATTTAACCTAGTTCTGAAACGTCTCCTACTAAACCAGTCACTCAACCTGTCGCTCAACCTAGTTCTGAAAATTCTGCAAAAAATTACGGACAGATGCAAATAAAAAAAATCATAACAATAGTCCCCGTTTCCTAGTAATCTCTAGTCCTTCTGGCGAAATGCATAAGATGTCTCCTTTCGTAATAAACAAATACATCCAGTCTTGTATTGGTGAGCCGAGAAATATAAAGCGTCTCCGCTCCGGAGACTTGCTTATTGATACAAACTCAGCCACCCAGTCTGCTTCTTTACTTCAGATAACTAAACTTGGGCAAGCGAATGTCACTGTAACACCACATAAGTCACTCAACTATTGTCGGGGTGTAATCTCAGAATTCGACCTTCTTTATGTTTCTGAAGAAGAGATCGTTTCTGAGCTATCCGACCAAAATGTCTGCGGTGCAAGGCGGATCAAGATGCGTAAAGAAGGTAAGTTGATAGACACGAAACACGTGATCCTTACCTTCAACACGCCTGATCTGCCTAAGAATATTAAGGCCGGATATCTAAATATTCCTGTAAGACCTTATATTCCAAACCCTATGCGATGTTTCCAATGCCAGCGTTTCGGCCATTCTAAGACGTCTTGTCATGGCAGCCTCACATGCGCCCGATGCTCACAGATTGGCCACGATTCCGATAATTGTACTGCTGCGCCTTTGTGTATAAATTGCAAGGGTGACCACCCAGCATTTTCTCGCTTGTGCCCAAAGTGGAAATCGGAAAAAGAAATCCAGACTACAAAAGTTACAAGGAACATCTCTTACGCCGAAGCCAGAAGACTAGTTCAGAGCACACAGCTTCGACCAAATACATCATACGCCAGTGCTGTTAAATCATCTCGTACAGTTGCCACGCAAACATCAATAGGCATACAGACCCTATCAAATAAAACCCAACCGCCTACATCCAATAAGAAAAAAGAAAATGCAACACATATAGTACAAAAAAAGAAACAGTTATTCAAAGTAAGCCCAAAATTGCCACACAAAGAACATCAAATAAAAATAGAAGTCGCAGCAATAGCTTTCTCGATGAGATGATTTCTGAATCTGCGGATTCAGACTTTATGGAAGTGGAAGAGGGTCTGGAAGTTCCCAGGCATCTACTTCCACGAAAAACAAAAGAACAGCACAGGAAAAACAAAAACAATACATAATGGCCACCCTCCTGTCATGGAACTGTCGCGGTTTCCACCGAAATTTGCTCGACATCAAAGCCATAATTAATGCTTATCATCCTGTATGCTTCGCAATACAAGAAACAAATCTAAAACCAGAACAACAGGCAAAACTTCGGAGGTTTTCTTTCGTCAGGAACGATAACATTGCAGGTGAGCGTGCCAGTGGAGGTGTAGGTGTCCTCACCTCACTGGATTATCCCTCAAATGTGCTTTCTTTGACAACATCCCTCCAAGTTGTCGCTATTCAAACAAATTTTGATATTGTTGTTACAGTTGTTTCTCTGTATTTGCCTCCAAATGAGCATATTGATCAGCAAGATTTAAATGGTCTTTTAGAGCAGCTACCTGAGCCTTTCATAATAATAGGAGATTTTAACGGCCGTAGTCCGCTCTGGGGTAGTAAAGATACAAATTGCCGTGGAAGACAAATTGAGCAGATGATCGAAGATCATAGCCTTTGTCTCCTGAATAATGGGCAGAATACTTACTTCCACGAGCCTTCAAGGACATTCCATGCTTTCGACCTTGCCATCTGTTCACCATCTCTGCTGCCATTTTGCACGTTTAGTGTGGGAAATTATCTTTACAACAGCGATCACTATCCCATTTTTATACCTCTTGCACGAAGAGGAGCAAACCCCATGTCGAGATCCCCTCGATAGGGCAGACTGGGAACTCTTCTCTTCCTCTGCAGAGCTGACAGAGGAAATGGTAGAAGATGTGCATATCGATGACGCTGTATAAGCTGTTACTAATACTATTATTCAGGCAGCTATGCTTTCGATTCCTAGAACATCAGTAAAAATACTAAAATATTCGAAACCGTGGTGGAATCGCGACTGTCATGAAGCACTGAAAAAACAGAAAATAGCATGGGGTATTTTTCGTAGATATCCTACTCTGCGAAACCTCATAGCCTTTAAAAGAGCCAAAGCAAATGCACGCAAAGTAAGAAGGCAGAGCCAAAGGAATTCTTGGATTTCATATGTGTCGTCAATAACATCCTCCACGCCTAGTAAGCGGGTTTGGGAAAGAGTTCGAAAAGCATGCGGCATATATAAAGACCACTCACTTTCCTTTTTGGAAAAAGATGGCCGAGTGATAAGCTCCATAGAAGAAATTGCGAATACTATTGGCGAGACATTTGCTGCCGTTTCTTCCAGCAGAAACTATTCACCTGCATTTCTGTCTATCAAGCAACACTCTGAAATAAGTCCCATCGCATTCAACTCTACCAAATCTGAGCCTTACAATAGAGCATTTACTATGCTGGAATTAAAGAGAGCTTTATTGCAGACACATACGTCTTCTCCGGGTTTTGATGGCATAAATTACGAAATGCTAAAGCATCTGTCCTATAAGTCACTGACTGCCCTTCTCACTCTTTACAATAAAGTGTGGAAGGAGCGTATTTTTCCCAGTGCATGGAGGAGAGCTGTTGTCATTCCCATTGCCAAGCGAGGGAAAGATCCAAGGAATCCCTCCAACTATCGACCAATTGCCCTTACGAGTTGCCTCTGCAAACTGTTTGAAAAGATGGTAAACAGCCGCCTAGTCTACTCTTGGAAAAGAATAATATTATATCGCCTTATCAAAGTGGTTTTCGAAAGGGGAGAACAACCGTGGATAACATGCTCCTCCTAGAGACTTCCATTCGGAAAGCATTTGTAAGAAGAAGCCACCTTGTCTCGATTTTCTTCGACATTGAAAAAGCTTATGATAAGGCATGGAGATACGGTATACTCCGGGATCTTCACGAGAGTGGCTTGCGCGGCAACCTACCAATTTTCATTCAGAATTTCTTAAACAGAGAACTTTTCAAATAAGGATTGGCTCTGTTTTTTCGGATGTTTTCCTACAGGAAGAGGGTGTGCCTCAAGGCTGTGTGCTTAGTGTAACGCTGTTCAGTTTAAAAATAAATTCTGTATTAAAAGAAGTTCCTCCTACCATCTTGGGATCACTATATGTAGATGATTTACAGATTAGCTGTCGAGGAGCAGACATGAGATACATAGAGAGGCAATTGCAGATGGCTCTGAATAAGATCCAAGAATGGTCAGACAAACAGGGATTTACATTTTCGAAACAGAAAACTGTGCGTGCACTTTTGTAGGAAGCGTGGTCTCCATCCTGAACCTGAGTTATATTTGAATGGTACAATTATCCCAGTTGCGCTTGAAGTAAAATTTTTAGGAGTGACGTTCGACCGACATCCCAATAAGCTGTGCTTACTTGATAATGAGTGTAACACATTATTTGAAACACGTCCATCCTGTGTTCCTACTTTTCCTTTAAGAGTTCGCCCTGTCATTGAGGAACTTTCCCTCTCTGATATGTGCCCTCAAGCAGTACAGAATTTTGAAATTCCACCTTGGGAAAATGCACGTATCCAGCTTCTCGATATTTTCAAACATCACGTAAAGTCGAGCACTAACGAGATCGTTTACAGACAACTCTTCGCTGAGCACAGGCACAAATATAGCAGTTATCATCCGATATACACAGATGGATCAAAGTCAAATGATCATGTCGGGATGGCTTTTGTATTTCAAGATTACATTGAGGGCCGATGCCTGCACCATGCTTTCTCAGTCCTAACATCTGAACTAACTGCAATATATTACGGTCTTTTGTACATCTCAAAGCTCTGCCACAAAAAGTTCATAGTTTATACAGACTCGTATAGTGCTCTTAAATCGTTGGAAGCTTTTCCCAACACGCAGAATCCTGTGGTAGTCGATGTTCTCAAAATTCATAGAAATTTAACAATTCGAGGATATGAAGTTCTGTACTGCTGGGTCCCTGGACATGCAGGAATAAAGGGAAATGAGCTTGCAGACATCGCAGCCAAATATGCTGTTGAACCGTCCACTCGCCTTATTCCTTTTAGAGACATTGCTGTGTAATCAAGGGGAAGATGCGGAAAAAATGGCAGCAAATTTGGGATGGTCAGCATCACAACAAGTTGAGAAACGTCAAGCCTAGAATTGAACATTGGGATTTTGCTGGAAATCGTAAGGAGGACGTTCTTTTGACTCGCCTCAGAATAAGTCACACTAGAGTCACACTTAACTATCTTCTCAAAGCTGAAAATGAGCCTGTTTGTTTTAATTGTAATGTTTGTTCATCTGTTCGTCATATTTTAATTGAATGTCCATGTTTTAATAATGTTCGCCAGAAATATTTTAATAGCTGTGACTTACCTCTCGACCGTTTAATCGGAAGAGAGGTCAATTGTAATTTATTTTATTATTTAAAAGAAACTGGCTTTTATTACCAAATGTAATTTGTTTTGAAAACTCTGTCTTGAATTTTAATATGTGCTTTTAACTTGTGTTTATATGACTTCATCCTCTGGATTTGGTAAATTTATCTACTTGTTTTTATTTATTGAATTTTAATGACATCAATTGTAATCATCCCACCTTGTGTTTGGCGCGTCATAATCATCTCTGGTTTTGCACCATAATCACTCACTCATTCACTCACTCACCCTCTTGAGCCTTGTAGCACCGTGGAAAATTTTTTCGACGTCCTCTCTGGATTGACAGTCTACCGCCAGGCCTTCCTTGGGGATGTAGCGCAATGCGGCTACTTTGACTCCTATTGTGGATAACGGGAATTCTGCACTTAATTTCTCCTTTAGTTCCTTCCTTTTTGCGATGGTTGGGTCTTCTGGGTAAACCAGTCAAGTGTGCGTTGCCGCTTGTGCTGCTATCTTTGCATATGTTGGCTTGGGTCCCTGAGGCACAGTTGTATTGGTGTTATCCGCGCTATGCTTATGTAGGTCACACGTGACTAGGCTGGAGGTGTTAACTGCTTTGTCTTCCTGGGTTGGTGGTGGAGTGTAGTCTGGACCTTGAAGTGCCAGGGATTGGAGAGCGTCTGCGATGTCTATAAGCGGGTTGCGGAGGTCTGTTGGCAGCAAATTTCTGCCTCCTCTGACGACCAGGGCTATTTTCTTCACTTCTATTAGTTTAATGACTATCAGTGTGGCCGATATTCGAGGAGATAAGTTCTGCTATCTCTGTAGGGGATAAGGGAGTCTGATCTCTTTCTCTTTCTTTATCTAGCATGGTAGATTTACGCATGTAGAGCTGTGGTGGCCGTTGTGATAGTAGCACTGAATCACTATTTCGCTTCACTAGGGTCACTATTTCACTTCTGTCACCGTTTACACACTGACCGAAGCACTTAAGAGGCCTTATTTTATCTGTAGGGCACTTAAGCTGTAAGGCACTTTAGCTGTATAGCACTTAACAGAACACTGTAGGGCACTTTTAATTTTAACTGTAGTGCGCTTTAACTGTAAGGTCTGTTAACTGTAATGCACTTAACAAAGCACTGTAGGGCACTTTAACTAATTACACTTTAACAAATTACACACTTTAACAAATACTGTACTGTAATGCACTTTAGCGTATCACTGTAAAGGCACTTCACCGCACACTTTCTTGAAGACTTGTAGACTTATTGGTGGTATACTGTAAAAATATGCATGAGAATATGCCTATGGTATAAGTGTGGCAACTTAATTATACATTGGAGATAACAGTATTGAGTGTGGAAAAATACTGTGCATGCTAGATTTCTCTAAGTCGTAGTGGGGGGACTGTGGAGGGGGGAGATAAAATGACTGTGGCACAGGATAGAAAAAGTTAAAAGGAGTAAGACAAAATAGAAATGGTGAGTCAGGAGCGAGAAGAAGCAGAGAGATCAGAGAAATAAAAACCTGGGTTAAAGAGGGGGTAAGAAGGGGGAGGTGTGAGAATGTGGAGAAAGGTGTCAGAAGGAAGAGGGGTTTCTTAGAAGATAGAAGGGGGTTGCGAAAGTCTAGGGCGAATAGAAGCTGAGTACTCGGAGAAATAAAAATGGAATAAAAGAGGGGGGTGAGAAGGGGGGAGCAAGAGGAACGAGAAGGGGGTCAAAAGAAAGAGGAGAAGAATTAGAGTTCAATGGAAGTTGAATGAAGCGTCTAGGTTAAATAGAACTCGAGAAATCAGAGAAATAAAAAAGTAGTGAGGGGAATTAAAAAGGGGGAGAGAAGGGGTGAGTGGGCTTGTAAGTACCTTAACTATAAGTTACATATCAAATGAAAGGGAATTTAGTGTAGAAACCGAAAAAGTAGGTTAGAGCACTGTAGGAAAATTTAGAAGAGCTTAATTAGAGAAATAAAATGAAATTAAAGCTAATTAAAAGCAATTAAAATGGGAATAACTCGGAAAGTTATCACGATAGGCAGATGAGGCTGGCATATTCTTAATCAGGAAGGAAAGGAGAATCTATGTATGGAGTTTGGGGGGGGGCTAGCTGCAAATTTAAAAATTGGGGGGGGGTGGGCTTAAAAATGAGAAATTTTAAAAAGTGATAAGGACTATGGGGTTTGAACCGATAAAATTTTCCTTTAAAAGTGATGTCTGGACTTAAAAAAATTTATGCATTGACAGAAATGGCATTCAAAAACAACATATCCATATAAATATAACAGTAAACATGTAAAAATAATGATAAAGATAATTAGGGATGGTACTATATATTCAGAAATACATTAAGAACACTTATTACAAGGTGCAGTAACAGTATAGATAATATTATGTCCTAAAAACACAAAGTTCCAAAGAAAACAATTTTAATGCATAGAACTGACAATAGATGGCATTGATGAAGGTGTTCCGGTAGTGGGTTAAGACAGGTGGTCGTGCCTGAAGGACCGACCCTGTGGAGATTTTTGGACTTTGCCGAGAGAAGGATCTATGCCGAGATGATTAAGTCCAACATTGGTAAAAATATTCTAAGTTCAATTGCAGTAAAAGTCATAAAAATTACAAATATTACAGGTACATGTATGGAACACCCATCAAAATGTAGATTGAAACGAGCCTACCTTGGCAGTCTTCAGTGTGTGTTTCTAGCACCAGTGTAATCCGGGATATTGATTTTTGAACGAATTAGCACTTTTTGGAACTGAAAAAACACACACTTTCACGAGGCCTACTAGGGGCACCACGTGGTGGCCAGGCGGTCGCCTTGCGTCGATCAGACGGCTTCCTATGTGGACACAAACACCGTTGACTTGCGGCAGCTGAAATTCCTTTGTTTTTCGCACAAAAACTTAAATAACTCTGGAGAAAATTATCGCACAGGTGTAAACTTATATTCCACTTGTTCATCTTGGCAACGCGCACACGGTGATATAAAAATTATTGCAGTGAAGCAGAAACTACGGGGTGAAAAGCTGGGAAAACTGAGGAGCACGTCCTACCAGGTCGGCGCTCAAGTGGTTGCTCTAGACAGGTGACGGAGGACGGGGACGCCTGACGTATGACATAGGCAAGCAGGCATGTGTCCCGCGCCCTCCCCTATCCAGAGGCAACAACTCCCTGGGGCCGCAAGAGGCCACACCGGGAGTTTATTTAGATCTTATATGGAAAAAAGGGTGGTTACATTGCCATACAAGGGCCTAGGGAACAGTGATACTTTGTGTTGGGACGTGTTACATTTGATGATGGTGGTAGGATAAACACATATCATATACATTATACACTGACAAAGACATTATATAGATATAGACATAATACACTGACATAGATACTATACGGACATAGACATAATACACTAACATTAATACTATACAGACATAGACATTATACACTGACATAGACATTATACGTTGCAGGGAGGGAGAGTTATGGATTAGACATAGGCATGTTGCATTTATATTTACAGTGGTTGGCAGATGTCCTGACCCAGGGCATTGATTTTATCAACGACCTTGCAAATGGTGTTGACAGTGCCTTTGTGCTTAATGATGAGTCTGTGAAACGCGTCAGTTTCTCTTGCAGGCACCGTAAGGTGCAAATCACTAGTGAGCGGGCAGCTGAAGAGATAATGGTCAGGATTCCCGTCGCCTCCACATACACAGGCATCTGTTTCCGAGATGCCGTGCCTATAGAAATACGACGGGAAGGGAGCATGACCAGTTATAAAGTTGACTAGTGGTGGTATTGCCACTAGTCGATCTGAGGACACATGAGGCAGGTATTTGTAAGTGCGTCTGCCCGTTTGCCCGTTGGTCCATTCTGCTTGCCATTGTTTGATGGCTTGCTCACGGAGTTGGCATTTTAAGTGCGACTGTGGGGCAGGGACGTTGATTGCCTGTGCGTCTATGTTGCTGGCAGCGTCTTTGGCAAGTTTGTCTGCAGCCTCATTGCCTATATTTCCGGCATGGGCTTTAACCCAGACCAGGTTTATTCTGTTGCCAGTGTAGCGTTGTAAAATCTCTTGTAAGGAGATGATGGAGGTGGACGTATGCTGCGGGTTTTCTACTGCGTATATTACTGAGACTGTCTGTAAAGATATTAGCAGTAGCAATATTCATATTACAGACATGTTGTATGGCTGCTCAGAGCAATGGCTTCCGCCTGGAAGACACTGTTGTAGTCCTGCAGGTGGCCTTTCCAGGTATGTTGGTCAATGTCATCTGTATATTGGATGAACGCACTTCCAACCCCTTGCTCGTGCTTAGAGCCGCCAGTGTAGATATTTACACTGGTAGCCTGGGGCTGCTTGCCGTTCTTGTAGGTAGTCACACCAAGGCCTTTAAGAGAAGGATGCATGCTTAGTACATCCCCTCTGTTTTCAATCTGCACCGGAGTATAATTTTGATCCTTGTACCTTGCTTCTTTGCGAAGGTGGATTACTGTGGCATAGGCCGACTCCATTTGTGCTTTGATATGGAGCGGAATGACTCCACTTAAAACCTGTGCTGCGTTAGTCGCGGTGGTGCAATATGCCTTTGCGATTTGCAGGACAAAAGGACGCTGTAGAGCAGAGAGCTGGCGGATTTTCCGTCCACCCATAGGGTTGGCCCAGATGGGTGCTGCATAGAGAGCTATTTTCTCTGCTACGGTGTTGTAGAGAAGTTTATGGATGGCTGGGATCTGACCCCAATTACGTCCTTGGAATTGACGGGCTGTTCTTGCGATTTGGGATGTTTTTTGCCGCAGCTCTTGGATATGAGGTATCCAGGTGAGTCCTGGGTCCCAGGTAACTCCAAGGTACTTAAGTGCTTTGACAATCTTGATGTTGCTGGCGCATAATTTGATGCAGGGTTTCCTGGTGGGATTAGTGCCCAGCCTGGGAATTATTAATGCGCACGATTTATCTATGGAGATACGAAGTTTGAGCTTTTTGCAGCGTGCTTTGAACAGGGAGCAGACCTCTGTGCCATTGAGTTCCAGTTCTTCTCTTGTGCGTCCCCGCACTAAAAGTGCTGCATCATCTGCGTATGCGATTAACGTCGTGTGACTGCGCCAGGCCGCCTCAAGGACCTTTTTAAAGGTAATATTCCAAAGCAGGGGGCCTGCGCAAGATCCTTGAGGGCAACCGCGTACATGCTCTTGGGATGTTATGCCTGCATCAGTTGATATAAGTAGACGGCGGTTTTGGAGGTAGCTGATCAGGAGTTGAAAGAGATTGGCTGGGCAATTGGCTTCTCGTAGAGCCTGTTTGATGGCCGGCCACCAGATGGTATCAAACGCACTTGCCAAGTCTATAGAGATGAACGCAGTGTGCATGTTGGATTCCCGATTAGCTTTAATGCATTCAGCTACTGCTGCTAGTGCGTGGGTGGTTGAGGAGCCAATCATGAATCCATATTGCCTTTGACTGATGAATTTACTTTGGTGCAGGTGGTGGCGTAGACGGTTGACGATCAGTTTTTCAAACACCTTGCCAAGAGCCGGAGTAGGCATATGGGTCGAAAAGACTTTGGGTCCGTGGGATCTTTGTGTTTCTTCAGAAACAGGATCACTTGTCCTTGTTTGAAAGCAGTAGGAAACAGGTGCTGCTCCAGGAGGGCATTGAAGAAAAGTGAAAAACTCTGGGTAGGCTTTATGGGCTAGTCTAATGATGGCATAGTCCAAACCATCTATACCTGGTGCCTTCTTTTTTAGCAAGTATTTAATGGTATGCGCAATCTCCTTGTGCGCGAAAGGAAGGTCGTCCCGTGTGGAAGGGATCTGGTTGTTATGTCTTACGTTACTTTGCTCCGGTGCATCTTCGTTTGGATCATCCTTTGTGAAAATGTGTTCCATTACAAATGTTGCTGTGTCTACTGCAGGGGTCTCCGTGTCAGAGATGGATGGCGGGAGATGGACCTGGGAGGGTTTGAAGACCTTTTGGCTGGCTATCTTGTGTAAGATACCATAAGGGTTGGAATTGTTGGTGCAAAAGGCGCGCTAACTGTTAATTTTAGCTGAAAGAATGTTGCGCTTGTAGCTGGCGCGTTCTTGCCGGAAGGCATGGAGTAGTTCTGGCGTCCTCCTCTGTTGCTGATCTTATCTTTCTCCGGAGTGCCCTGCATTTCTGGCGCTGCTGCCTCAGGGTACCAGTCCACCAGGAAATGCCTTGGAGCTTCTTGGCCTTGCGCTGTGGCAATGTATGTTGGCAGGCTGTTCTGAGGTCGTCAAGTACATTAGTTGTAAGATCATCAAGCTCTTCAGTGGTGGTGCAATTAGATAAGAGCTGCGCTTTTTCTGATAAGATAAGCTTGAACTGGGACATAAGTTGTCGCACTTTGTTCCCCGGCAGGTTGAACCGTTGTAATGTCCAGATGCTGGTGTCTGTGGAGATGGTGAACTCAATGTACTTATGGTCGGAGCAGCTTTCTGTGTCCGATACAGTCCATGAGTTGACTTGATTGGTGATTGATGCTGTGGAGATGGTTAAGTCGGGCCAGCCTTGCCCATGGGTGTTGTCATACGTTGCTGGTGCACCTTGGGTGTTATGTAGGACCAGATTATGCTGTGCAAGGAAATCCTCGAGTTCTTGTCCTTGGGCATCAGTATTTGCGTATCCCCATGTGACACTGTGCGCGTTAAAGTCACCTCCTATGACCATTGCAGTCCTGGGATGTTTGCGGATGATGGCTTGCATGATAGTCAAAAGTCGACCTATGGCTTCTGTGGGGGCGGAGTAAGCTGATATGAGGTTCTGGTTCTTAAAGCTGACCATGATGGCTACTAGGTCTCTATGTAAGTGTAGCACAAGCGGGTTCCATGACGGGTTGCAACATGCTACCGCTGCTCTAGGCGGTAATTCTGCATGAGAGGCTTCTTTTTGATAGGGTTTCCAGGCGATTGGCACGCTGGCGATGTGCCCGTCTTTGCAGTAAGGTTCTTGTAGAAACACAGTCCGTCTTACGGGTGGTGGCGTGGAGAGTAAGATTGGACATAGCCGCTTGAGCCCGCTGAAGGTTAATTTGAAGGCAGTCTATTACTGTGCAAGGACTGTCAGTCTGAGGATCGTTTGATGGAGAAGTGGTGGGGCCTGGCTGTGTCTGTGTGGTGTGACTGGGCATACTGTCTGTTCCGTCGCTGTGTTGTACTGCCTGGTTACTCGTATTGGGTGCTGCGTCGGATGCGTTCCACAATTTTAGAGCCATCTGTGTAATATTTGACATCAGTATGTGTGGCTCTTGGGCCTTGCTTGATATGGTTGCTCTAGACAGTTGACAGTTGACGGAGGACGTGTGCGCCATACCCTTACCGTAATGGTTAATTGGCATCTGCAACACGTCCACCAGGTCTAGAGCCGAAGGGACACACAAACGCCCCGAACCCAGAGCCGAAACCCAACTTCCAGACCCCACAGTCGGCAGTCCCAAGGACCAAAAGCTCCGGCCGAATCATCTCCAATCCAACGCCCAGGCCCAGTATTTATTGAAAAATAACAAAACAAATACAGGGCCATACAAGGGCTGAATAAAACAATGATATGAATTACTGACATCGAGAGTGTAGAGGCTATGGGTATAAGACAATACATAATAAAAATATTCTACAATGTAAAACATTATGCTAACAGTAACATTATACTAGCAATAATATTATACTAACAATGAAACATTTATACTAATAGAAGAAGTATGCCGAACTATTAAAAAGATAGATATTAAAGAATAACGAAATTCAGTAATAACAGAAATACAATTATATATTGCACAGCAAACGTGATTAAGTATAAACTAAAGACCAATTATATACAGTAACAAAAGGGACAATTACTCGGCAATATTATGTATGAATTATAAACAAGAACATATTCTACAATTAATAGGCATTTTAAGAACAAATCTATATATGTCACATAATATAATAGCAGTATTACATAGGAATTCAATATGACAGATTGTAAAGCAAAAACTGTTGACCATATAAACATAACAATCCTTGTAAGGTTCCCATTGTTACCAATAGGGAAATTATGCTTGGATTTTCATTATACAGTAATTTGACATATATGTTCATAATGCCTACACGTACATAATAGATACACGTTAAGAAGTAGATTAAGAGACTACAAGATAACACTTTAAAGTGACATATGACGCAACAGAGCTATGACACTGCAACAGAGCTTAATAATAATGTACTTGATGCGTTTATGAAAAATTGCTATAGATATAATTATGCGATATTCAAAATGTGAGGACAACAGTGACTAAGTTCCTGTTGGGTATTAAATAAATATAGTTAAATGTTTAAGTAACATAACATGCATGGGTGAGTGAGTGAGTGAGTGATTATGGCGCAAAAACCAGAGATGGTTATGACGCGCCAAACACAAGATGGGATGATTACAATTGATGACATTAAAATTCAATCAATAAAAACAAGTAGATAAATGTACCAAATCCAGAGGATGAAGTCATATAAACACAAGTTAAAAAGCACATATTAAAATTCAAGACACAGTCTTCAAAACAAATTACATTTGGTAATAAAAGCCAATCTCTTTTAAATAATAAAATAAATTACAATTGACCTCTCTTCCGATTAAACGGTCGAGAGGTAAGTCACAGCTATTAAAATATTTCTGGCGAAGACTATTAAAACATGGACACTCAATTAAAATATGACGAACAGATAAACAAACATTACAATTAAAACAAACAGGCTCATTTTCAGCTTTGAGAAGATAGTTATTTGTGACTCGAGTGTGACCAATTCTGAGGCGAGTCAAAAGAACGTCCTCCTTACGATTTCCAACAATATCCCAATGCTCAATTCTAGGCTTGACGTTTCTCAACTTGTTGTGATGCTGAACATCCCAAAATTGCTGCCATTTTTTTCGGACCTTTCCCTTGATGACATTGCAGATATCTCTAAAAGGGATAAGGCGACTGGACAGTTCAACAGCAGATTTGGCTGCGATATCTGCAAGCTCATTTCCTTTTATTCCAACATGTCCAGGAACCCAGCAGTACAGGACTTCATAACCTCGAATCGTTAAATTTATATGAATTTTGAGAACATCCACTACCACAGGATTCTGAGTGTTGGGAAAAGCTTCCAAGGATTTAAGAGCACTATACGAGTCTGTGTAAACTATGAACTTTTTGTGGCAGAGCTTTGAGATATACAAAAGACCATAATATATAGCAGTCAGTTCAGATGTTAGGACTGAGAAAGCATGGTGCAGGCATCTGCCCTCTATGTAATTTTCAAATACAAAAGCCATCCCAACATGATCATTTGTCTTTGATCCATCTGTGTATATCGGATAATAACTGCTATATTTGTGCCTGTGCTCAGCAAAGAGTTGTCTATAAACGATCTCGTTAGTGCTTGCCTTTACGTGATGTTTGAAAACATCAAGAAGCTGAATCCGTGAATTTTCCCAAGGTGGGATTTCAAAGTTCTGTACTACTTGGGGGCGCATATCAGAGAGGGAAAGTTCCTCAATGATAGGGCGAAGTCTTAAAGGAAAGGTAGGAACGCAGGATGGACGTGTTTCAAATAAAGTGTTACACTCATTATCAAGTAAGCACAGCTTATTGGGATGTTCAGGTTGGGATAAGATATTAAAATATTGTAAAAGGGACAATTGCTCACGCCTCAGATAAAGTGATGGTTCGTTACAGTCAACATATAGGCTCTGCACAGGAGAAGTCCTGAATGCTCCTGAACAAATCCGCAGACCTTGATGGTGAACAGGATCCAGTTTTAACAAAACAGATGTTCGAGCGGATCCATACACAACTGAGCCATAGTCCAGTTTAGAGCGGACGAGCGCCCTGTAAATGCGAAGCATGGAGCAACGCTCTGCACCCCAGGAGGTGTTCGCCAACACTTTTAAAATATTTAGTGTTTTTAGACACTTCTTTCTCAGGTTTAAAACATGAGAAAGGAAAGTCAATTTTCGGTCGAACGTCACTCCTAAAAATTTTACTTCAGGCGCAACTGGAATAATTGTACCATTCAAATATAACTCAGGTTCAGGATGGAGACCTCGCTTTCTACAAAAGTGCACGCACACAGTTTTCTGTTTCGAAAATGTAAATCCCTGTTTGTCTGACCATTCTTGGATCTTATTCAGAGCCATCTGCAGTTGCCTCTCTACATATCTCATGTCTGCTCCTTGACAGCTAATCTGCAGATCATCAACATATAGAGATCCCAAGATGGTGGGAGGAAGTTCTTTTAGTACAGAATTTATTTTTAAACTAAACAGGGTTACACTGAGCACACAGCCTTGAGGCACACCCTCTTCCTGTTTAAAAACATCCGAAAAAACAGAGCCAATTCTTACTTGAAAAGTTCTAGTGTTCAAGAAATTTTGAATGAAAATTGGTAGGTTGCCGCGCAAGCCACTCTCGTGAAGATCCCGGAGTATACCGTATCTCCATGCCTTATCATAAGCTTTTTCAATGTCGAAGAATATCGAGACAAGTTGGCTTCTTCTTACAAATGCTTTTCGAATAGATGTCTCTAAGAGGAGCATGTTATCTACAGTTGTTCTTCCCTTTGGAAAACCACTGATAAGGCGATATAATATCATTCTTTTCCAAGAAGTAGACTAGGCGGCTGTTTACCATCTTTTTAAACAGTTTGCAGAGGCAACTCGTAAGGGCAATTGGCCGATAGTTGGAGGGATTCCTTGGATCTTTCCCTGGCTTAGGAATAGGAATGACAATAGCTCTCCTCCATGCACTGGGAAAGGCATGCTCCTTCCACACCCTATTGTAAAGAGTGAGAAGGGCATTCAGTGACTTACAGGACAGATGCTTTAGCATTTCATAATTCACTCCATCAAGACCCGGAGAAGACCTATGTTTCTGCAATAAAGCACTCCTTAATTCAAGCATAGTAAAGTATATTGTAAGGCTCAGATTTGGAAGAGTTGAATGCGATGGGATTTATTTCAGAGTGCTGCTTCATAGAAAGAAATGCAGGTGTATAGTTTCTGCTGGAAGAAACGGAAGCAAATGTCTCACCGATAGTATTCGCAATTTCTTCTATGGAGCTAATCACTCGGCCATCTTTTTCCAAAAAGGAAACAGAGTGGTCTTTATATATGCCGCATGCTTTTCGAACTTTCCCAAACCCGCTTGCTAGGCGTGGAGGATGTTATTGACGACACATATGAAATCCAGGAATCCCTCTGGCTCTGCCTTCTTACTTTTCGTGCATTTGCTTTGGCTCTTTTAAAGGCTATGAGGTTTCGCAGAGTAGGATATCTACGAAAAATACCCCATGCTTTTTTCTGTTTTTTCAGTGCTTCATGACAGTCGCGATTCCACCATGGTTTTGAATATTTTAGTAGTTTTCCTGATGTTCTAGGAATGGAGAGCATAGCTGCCTGAATAATAGTGTTAGTAACAGCTTCAACAGCGTCATCGATATGCGCATCTTCTACCATTTCATCTGTGAGCTCTGCAATGGAAGAGAAGAGTTCCCAGTCTGCCCTGTCCAGTATGAATCGAGGGGATCTCGACATGGGGTTTGCTCCTCTTCGTGCAAGAGACACAAGAATGGGATAATGATCACTGTTGTAAAGATCTTTACCCACATTTAAAGTGCAAAAAGGCAACAGAGATGGTGAACAGATGGCAAGGTCGAGAGCATGGAATGTTTTTGAAGGCTCATGGAAGTATCTTGCCCATTATTGAGGAGACAAAGGCTATGATCTTCGATCATCTGCTCAATTTGTCTTCCGCGGCAATTAGTATCCTTACTACCCCAGAGCGGACTATGGCCGTTAAAATCTCCTATTATGATGAAAGGCTCAGGCAGCTGCTCTAAAAGACCATTTAAATCTTGCTGATCAATATGCTCATTTGGAGGCAAATACAGAGAAACGACTGTAGCAACAAAATCAAAATTTGTTTGAGTAGCGACAACTTGGAGGGATGTCGTCAAAGAAAGCACATTTGAGGGATAATCCAGTGAGGTGAGGAGACCTACACCTCCACTGGCACGCTCACCTGCAATGTTGTCTTTCCTGACGAAAGAAAACCTCCGAAGTTTTGCTTGTTGTTCCGGTTTTAGATTTGTTTCCTGTATTGTGAAGCATAAAGGTTGATGAACATTGATTATAGCTTTGATGTCGAGCAGATTTCGGTGGAAACCACGTCAGTTCCATGATACGAGGGTGGCCATTATGAATAGGTTTTGTTCTTTCTGTGCTCTTGTTTGGTTTTTCGTGGAAGTAGATGCTTGGGAACTTCCAGACCCTCTTCTACTTCCATACCGTCTGAATCCGCAGATTCAGAAACCATTCCATCAAGAGAGCTATTGCTGGAACTTCTATTTTTATTTGTTTCTTTTCGTGTGGTAGTTTTGGGTTTGCTTTGAATTACTATTTCTTTATTTTGTACTGTATGGGTTGGGTTTTCTTTCTTCTTGTTGTTTGTAGTCTGTTGAGTTTTGTTTGGTGGCGTCTGCATACTAACTGATGTTTGGGTAGCAACTGAGCGAGATTTTTTAAGAGCATTGGCGTAAGATGTATTTGGTGGTAGCTGTGTGCTTTGGACTAATCTTCTGGCTTCGGCATATGAGATGTTCCTCGTAACCTTTGCAGTCTGCACTTCTTTTTCCAATTTCCATTTTGGACAGAGGCGTGAAAATGCTGGGTGCTCACCCTTGCAATTTATACAAAGAGGCGCAGCGGTACAATTTTCAGAATCGTGGCCAATCTGTGAGCATCGGGCGCATGTGAGGCTGCCACGACAAGACGTCTTAGAATGGCCGAAACGCTGGCATTGGAAGCATCGCATAGGGTTGGGAATATAAGGTCTTACGGGACAATTTAAATATCCGGCCTTAATATTCTTAGGCAGATCAGGCGTGTTGAAGGTAAGGATCACGTGTTTCGTATCGATCAACTTACCTTCCTTACGCATCTTGATCCGCCTAGCAGCGCAGACATTTTGGTCGGATAGCTCGGAAGCGATCTCTTCTTCAGGAACATACAGAAGGTCGAATTCCGATATAACGCCACGACAATAATTCAGTGTCTTATGTGCTGTTACATTGACATTCGCTTGCCCAAGTTTAGTTATTTGAAGTAAAGAAGCAGACTGGGTGGCTGAGTTTGTATCAATAAGGAAGTCTCCGGAGCGGAGATGCTTTATATTTCTCGGCTCACCAATACAAGACTGGATGTATTTGTTAATCACGAAAGGAGACATCTTATGCATTTCGCCAGAAGGACTAGAGATGACTAGGAAACGGGGACTATTGTTATGATTTTTTTATTTGCATCTGTCCGTAATTTTTTTGCAGAATTTTCAGAACTAGATTGAGTGACTGGTTTAGTAGTAGACTTTTCAGAACTAGGTTGAATGATTGGTTTATTAGTAGGTGGTTCAGAGCTAGGTTGAGTGACTGGTTTAGTAGTGGACGTTTCAGAACTAGGTTGAGAGACTGGAGTGACTTCGAAGTCTTTGATCAGAAAAATTTGAGAATTAGCCATATTGAAATAAGAAAAGATTCGGGTCCGACGGCCCCGCCCACCACGGAGCCCAACAAGGGAACACAGATTCCTGTGTTAGGGCTAGCCGGACCTATACGCAAACTGAAGCCCCACAGTCGGCTTTCCCGAAAGCAGGTACTCCCGAGAGCTTGACCCCAAGCCACTGACACAAGGACTAGGACCAGCCGATTGACACCCGTGAGGACGACTAAGGTGCCTCCCGTTTAGCTGAAGCAGAGGCCAAAGCAGTGTGTTGGGGACAGTACCTCGCCCCTCAACTACCAGGACCCTCCTTTCCAGCGACACGGGTCTCCACGCACGGCAAACACGTGGGCAGTTTTCTCGCCACTCGAGAACTAGAGACAAGGTCTGTTCCAGCCTCTCGTGACAAGCCCCAAACTCCGTAGAGAGAAACCACAAGGGAGAAGGGAAGGGGAAAAGATCCAGCCAAGAGGAGAGGAGACGGAAAAGAGGATAGATCACTGGGGCTCCAGGATCGTGACACCCGTCTCACCAAGATGATCCCCTGAAGGGCTAGGGTACCTCGGGATTGCCACACCCGTACTCACAAAAGTGAGCCCCTGAGGGCTAACATGCATGGATTCTGATTAGAAAATAATTTGAATATACATACAAAATACTTACACATACATAAAAGATACATATTTAAAGATAATATAATAAGAGATACTTACACATACATAAAAGTTACACATTAAAGAAAATATAATAAAAGATTACAAAATGATACATTAAGATGAGATATAGAAGATATATAAAGATATAATTGATACTTCTAGGGATGAAAAAGTGCAATAGATACAATTATGCAATATTCAAAGGTGTACCGACAACAGTGACAGGATAATGAGAGGCTACAAAATAACTCTTTAAGATAACATTATATTGGTTACATAATCAAAATACTATGATTAAATAATTATACAATATGAATACCGTATATATAGTAATAATGTAAATAACTGTCAAAATACTGTAATGCCAGGATACTATATATTATATCAAAACAGACAAGAGGTGAGACAAAAATGATGTCTTGAAATAAGACAAGGGAGTTACAATGATACAAATATAAACAAGAGAACATGTTACTGTGCCCTAAGTATGATTCTAATATAGCACTACACGACTTAGTATAAACAGAAGCGGTTACATAATCAATATACTAATAATAAATAAAATAAAATATGGATACAGTATATATGGTAATAATGTAAGTGATTGACAATTATACAAATACAGAGATAATTACAGAAATTCAATACCATATACTACAAGTGTGGTTTCATGGTACCATAACACAGATTAGGATTAAATACAAAAGTAAATACAGAGGTGCTATATCATATATTGCCAGTATAATTCCATTTTTCCATGACACAAATAGGAATGCACTCAATTTCTCTAATATAATATCAATAAAGGTATGACAACACCGTAATACCATGAAACTATATATGATCTCTAAGCAGGACCAAAGGTGAGACATAATTGATGTCATGTAAAAATACTGGAGAGTTACAACAATACAAATTTAAACCTTTAGAACAAACAGAGGCGGTTGCATAATAAATATACCAGAAATAAATAATGAGACAATATGGATACAGTATATAAAGTAATAATAATATAAGTAACTGATAATCCCAATACACTAGAATATATACAGTGATACTGTATGATACAGTACGAGTATAACTCTATGATGCCAGAGTACAGATTAGAATGTACTTAAATACACGAAAATGATATCAATAACAGTGTGACAATACTGTAATGCCATGATACTAGATATTATTTCGAAGCAGAACAAGAGATGATACATAATTAATGTCGTGATATAAGACATGAGGGTTTCAATAAAACAGATATAAAGTAAGTGAACATGTGGGAGTACTCTAAGTTTGTATAGCATTATACAGCTTAGAGCAGGCATAAAGCAATGTATTATGAGTAAATGAGAAACACAATATGGAAACAATATATATAATGATAACATAGTAATAATATGAATAACTGACAATTATATAAATACTAGAGTAAATAAAAAGATGCTATATTATATATTACAGTATAATTACATGATTCAATGACATAGATTAGGAATTTAGATTTGTTATCAATTATATACAAATATTAGTAAGTAATGAAGTAGGAAGTACAAAATACAGTGAGTAAATTTATATAATTATAATAAAAGAATGGAGTAATTTTATATGTAATTCTATTATTAATAACCCTTACAAATATACATAGATATAAATAAGATGCTTGAATAAATAACACTTCCATTATTGATACTGAATTATAGCTTAGTTGACCTGACATAAGTCTGTTCCATAACTCTGCAGTAGATTCATAATCGGTATTATTTTGTTCACATAATATTTCTGTTTAATGAGAAGCTTCTTGAAAGCTGCAATATTGTGTGATGGAAGATGAATATGGTATTGCCGAGTAATAGGACATGCAGTTAGGTAATGGTCAGGGTTACCAAGTTGTCCACATACACAAATGTCTGTATCTGTAGTACCATGCCTATAAAAGTAGCATGGAAAAGGGCCATGCCCAGATATAAAACGAATTAGTTGTGGATGTATTATTTGCCTGTCATGATCAACATATGACAGATATTCATGTGTTCTTCTGCCAGTGGGTTCATCATCCCAATATTCCTGCCACACTGAAAGAGTTTTCAAAAGAAGTTCCCGTTTAAGGTGAGAAAATGGCCACGGGAGAAAAACATCTTCTGCGACTCAGTATTTAGTGCAGCTTCTTTAGCTAACACATCTGCAAGGTCATTGCCACGATTACCCGCGTGACCTTTTGTCCATGCCAATGTGATTTGAGTATGATAGAAGAACGGAGTTCTTGTTGAATGTCAAAAATGAGTGGGGATGAATGCCGATGATTTTGAATAGCTTGTAGGGAAGAAAGACTGTCAGTAATGATAATAGCTTCCCTAACGGAGCTAGATTTAATTTCTTGAATAGCTCTTAAGATGGCCAAAGCCTCTGCTTGGAAGACAGAGTTATGAAGATGTAGATGGCCAAGCCATTGATATACAATATGATCGTTATTAAATCCAACCACGGCACAGCCTGTATTTGAATCAATTTTTGATCCGTCAGTATAGTATGAAGTAGTTGGAACAGTAGCAGGAGTTTGATCTTTAAGAAAGATGTTACATCCCTGTCCATAGGCAGAGGGATGGATTTCCAAGGTTGGAGCTGGAAGTTCATAGGACTCCGATGTAATGAAATCATCAAAAAAGGTGGTAGGTTTTCGTAAAAGTTTTACAGACTGAAGTGCAGCTTCCTGCAAGGCTCGTAGAGGAAGTGGTATTAAACCTGCCATAACATTGAGGGCGTTGGTGGCCGTTGTACAGTATGCTCGAGTGATTTGTAGCATAAATGGCCGTTGTAGGCTGTGCAAATGCCTTGATTTACGACCTTGCATAGGATAGGCCCAAATAATGGCTGCATACAGAACCATTCGTTCGATCACTGTGGTATACAATACCTTTTGTATATACGGGCTAACACCCCAACCACGACCTTGCATCTGGCGCATTTTAAGGGCAATAGAGGCTGTGCGGCGTTTTAGTTCCTGTATGTGATGTATCCAATTTAGTTTTTCATCAAATATAATGCCCAAGAATTTCATATGAGGTTTAATTGAGATCCGAACACCATTAATAGTGATTCTTGGACGGCGTGCCAGAGATCCTCCCTTTTTGGGAATAAGTAGGATCTGAAATTTCGTTTCAGCAATAGTAAGTTTGAGTTTCATACATGCTGCATAAAATATATCACAGGTCTCAGTTGAATTACGCTGAAGCTCATCACGTGTCTGTCCTCTTACAATAAAAACTGTGTCATCCGCGTATGCATAAGCACGGGTATGCTCCGGCCAAGACATGGATAAGACAGAATTAAACGTGATATTCCATAGGTCAGGGCCAGCACAGGAACCCTGCGGACAACCACGATCTTGAGTCCGTGTGATTACTCCACTATTGGTTAGATATAGTACTTTTCGTTCAGAAAGGTAACTCCGAAAAGTCTGATAAAGATTCTTGGGACAATTTGCTTGACGTAAGGCAGCCAAGATGGCTGGCCACCACAGTGAATCAAACGCATTTTTAAAGTCAATACTGACAAAAGCACTGTGGTAGCCAGCATTCTTGTTGGAATTGAAATCTTCTACAATTTGTGATAGAATATGCACTGTAGATTTGCCTGAACGAAAACCAAATTGGTTGTCACTAAGGTAATGTATCCGATGGAGATGGAATTTTAGTCGAGAGACGAGGCGTTCATACACCTTACCCAAAGCTAATAGAAGACATATGGGCCTGTATGAAGATGGCAATGTAGGGTCTTTGCCTTTTTTCAAAAACAAAACAGTCCTACCTATTTTGTAGATTTTAGGAAAACTCCAGTTGCATAAAGTTTGTTGAAGTAATCACAGAAAAAATAAATTTGAGGATTAATGACTACTTTGATAATTACATAGTCTATTCCATCCGGTCCCGGAGCACGTTTTTTAGGAAGTGATTTCAGAACGTTTTTAATTTCAGGTATTGTTATTGCTGAATCAATAAAGGTATCCGGTGTGAGATCCTGTCTTCTAAGTTCTGCCTGGGCAGGGGTATCTGTGTTAAGATCATCAGGAGGAAGTATTGTATCTAGGATATTACGAATGGTATTTTCTGTTGGACTGCAGTGGTCAGTATAATTCGATGGAACGTAGAGGGTAATCGGATGGAATTTGTCACGAGCAATTTTGTATGGCAAGCCATATGTATCTCGATTAGTTGTGCAGAAACGACGCCATGCGTCGATTTTAGCTTGCAAAATTTGCCTTTTATATATTGCTTTTTCCCGCTGGAATTGAGCAAGTGTATTAGCAGTGATGCCAAGGCGACGTTCAGTTTTGAGTCTTCTATGAAGTGCCCGACATTTACGCTGCCGAGCGCGCAATTAAGGGGACCACCAATGAATAGAAAAGAGACGTTTGGTGGAATGCTGTGGGAGCAAGTTACTACTGATCTCTTGAATAGTGTTCATCAAAAGCTCCGAAAATACTTCAATATCCTCTTTTGTATGAAGTGTAGAGATTGAACGGCGTAAAGAGTTAAGTTTTCCACGAATACAGCGACTAAATTGTTGGATCTTTCGTCCTGGGAGATTAAATCTTGGGAAAATGGGTACAGAGGCGTTATGAGTTATTTCAAACATTATGTACTTGTGATCAGATAAAGAAATATCGTCCTTGACCATCCAATTTTGTATGAACGGCAAAGTGTTTGCCGTCACAAAAGTTAAATCAGGCCAACCAATCGCACAGGAGCTGTCAAATGTAGGAGAAGAGTCAGGTGTATTTAGAAGAATAAAGTTCTTAGAAGACAGAAAATCTTCTAATTGACGACCTTTCGTATCTGTAGTAGCATAGCCCAAGTGACAGAGTGTGCATTAAAATCCCCGCAGATGATCTGATGTTTGTTGCTCAATAATCTCGAGGTATTTTCTATAAAGGATATTGTTAAATTAATGTTGTCCGATGGGCTGGAGTAAATGGAAAAAAATGCAGCAGTAAAGTTTTCAAGTTCTAGAAGAATTACAACCTGATCCCGAAAAAGGGAGACAATAGATGGAGTAAGCTGAGGATTACAGTTGATAATAGCTGATCGCGGTGATTCATCAAGATCTTCCTTATAGTAAATAGTCCATAAAAGTGGGAAGCCGATGATTTTTCCAGCTCTCGTGTAGGGTTCTTGAACTAGTATTAAATCAATTTTATTAGCAAAAGCATACTCTATCACCTGGGCTGTGGCAGCCTGGGCTTTTAGGAGGTTGACCTGTAGGATGTATATACTAGAGAATGAGCAATGAGTAAGAGATGAGGGAGATGCTGCAATTGGACTAGTATTGTGTGACACTCCTGATGTATGCGGCGGTTCGTTGATAGGAAGGACATTCCGTTGCATACGCTGGATGTCTGTAGTCATACATGGAGCCATGTCTGTGGTTGGAGTCTCGGCAGTTGATGCATTCAGGCAAATTTGCTTGGCATTCTTTGACGCTGTGTTGGCCTGCACAGAAGGCACAGAAGGGAGCTTTACTGCTGCATTTGTCCCGAGTATGCCCAAATTGTTGACATTTGAAACATCTCCGAATTCCGAGGAATTCGGAAATGGGATGGGCGTTTCAGCGAATGAAAATCTTGCGTACTCGCATGACTGCATGGAAGGAGGACGAGTCGCATTCAACAATCCATCGGACCCGCTTGGGGTTGCGCTCACGTAGCTTGAAGAGTGGTTTGATGCCATGACCTGGTATGTGTGCTGCTTGACAGATCTCTTCAACTAATTCCTTACTCTGCGAAACCTCATAGCTTTTAAAAGAGCCAAAGCAAATGCACAGAAAGTAAGAAGGCAGAGCCAGAGGGATTCCTGGATTTCATATGTGTCCTCAATAACATCCTCTACACCTAGTAAGCGGGTTTGGGAAAGAGTTCGAAAAGCATGCGGAATGTACAAAGACCACTCACTTTCCTTTCTGGAAAAAGATGGCCGAGTGATTAGCTCCATAGAAGAAATTGCAAATACAATTGGTGAGACATTTGCTGCCGTTTCTTCCAGCCGAAATTACTCACCTGCATTTCTTTCTATCAAGCAACGCTCTGAGAAAAATCCCATCGCTTTCAACTCTTCCAACTTTGAGCCGTACAATAGAGACTTTACTATGGTTGAACTAAAGAGAGCTTTGTTGCAGACACATAGGTCTTGTCCGGGTCTGGATGGCGTGTATTATGAAATGCTAAAGCATCTGTCCTGTAAGTCACTGAGTGCCCTTCTCACACTTTACAATAGAGTGTGGAAGGAGCGTACATTTCCCAGTGCATGGAGGAGAGCTATTGTCATTCCTATTGCGAAGCCAGGGAAAGACCCGAGGAATCACTCGAACTATCGGCCAATTGCCCTTACCAGCTGTGTTTGCAAACTGTTTGAAAAGATGGTAAACAGCCGCCTAGTCTACTTCTTGGAAAAGAATGATATTATATCGCCTTATCAGAGTGGTTTTCGAAAGGGAAGAACAACTGTAGATAACATGCTCCTCTTAGAGACATCTATTCGAAAAGCATTTGTAAGAAGAAGCCACCTTGTCTCGATATTCTTCGACATTGAAAAAGCTTATGATAAGGCATGGAGATACGGTATACTCCGGGATCTTCACGAGAGTGGCTTGCGCGGCAACCTACCAATTTTCATTCAAAATTTCTTGAACACTAGAACTTTTCAAGTAAGAATTGGCTCTGTTTTTTCGGATGTTTTTGAACAGGAAGAGGGTGTGCCTCAAGGCTGTGTGCTCAGTGTAACCCTGTTTAGTTTAAAAATAAATTCTGTACTAAAAGAACTTCCTCCCACCATCTTGGGATCTCTATATGTTGATGATCTGCAGATTAGCTGTCGAGGAGCAGACATGAGATATGTAGAGAGGCAACTGCAGATGGCTCTGATTAAGATCCAAGAATGGTCAGACAAACAGGGATTTACATTTTCGAAACAGAAAACTGTCTGCGAGCACTTTTGTAGGAAGCGAGGTCTCCATCCTGAACCTGAGTTATACTTGAATGGTACAATTATTCCAGTTGCGCCTGAAGTAAAATTTTTAGGAGTGACGTTCGACCGAAAATTGACTTTCCTTTCTCATGTTTTAAACCTGAGAAAGAAGTGTCTAAAAACACTAAATATTTTAAAAGTGTTGGCGAACACCTCCTGGGGTGCAGAGCGTTGCGCCATGCTTCGCATTTACAGAGCGCTTATCCGCTCTAAACTGGACTATGGCTCAGTTGTTTATGGATCCGCTCGCTCATCTGTTTTGTTAAAACTGGATCCTGTTCACCATCAAGGTCTGCGGATTTGTTCAGGAGCTTTCAGGACTTCTCCTGTGCAGAGCCTATATGTTGACTGTAACGAACCATCACTTCATCTGAGGCGTGAGCAATTGTCCCTTTTGCAATATTTTAATACTCTATCTCAACCTGAACATCCCAATAAGCTGTGCTTACTTGATAATGAGTGTAACACATTATTTGAAACACGTCCATCCTGTGTTCCTACTTTCCCTTTAAGAGTTCGCCCTGTCATTGAGGAACTCTCCCTCTCTGATATGCACCCCCAAGCAGTACAGAATTTTGAAATTCCACCTTGGGAAAATTCACGGATCCAGCTTCTTGATGTTTTTAAACATCACGTAAAGGCGAGCACTAACGAGATCGTTTACAGACAACTTTTCGCTGAGCACAGGCACAAATATAGCAGTTATTATCCGATATACACAGATGGATCAAAGTCAAATGATCATGTCGGGATGGCTTTTGTATTTGAAAATTACATAGAGATGCCTGCACCATGCTTTCTCTGTCCTAACATCTGAACTAACTGCAATATATTATGCTCTTTTGTACATCCCAAAGCTCTGCCACAAAAAGTTCATAGTTTACACAGACTCGTATAGTGCTCTTAAATCCTTGGAAGCTTTTCCCAACGCTCAGAATCCTGTGGTAGTGGATGTTCTCAAAATTCATAGAAATTTAATGATACGAGGATATGAAATCCTGTACTGCTGGGTTCCCGGGCATACGGGAATAAAGGGAAACGAGCTTGCAGACATCGCGGCAAAATCTGCTGTCGAACTGTCCAGTCGCCTTATCCCTTTTAGAGACATCTGCTGTGTCATCAAGGGAAAGATACGAAAAAAATGGCAGCAAATTTGGGATGTTCAGCATCACAACAAGTTGAGAAACATCAAACCTAGAATTGAGCATTGGGATTTTGCTGGAAATCATAAAGAGGACGTTCTTTTGACTCGACTCAGAATTGGTCATACCAGAGTCACACATAGCTATCTTCTTAAAGCTGAAAATGAGCCTGTTTGTTTTAATTGTAATGTTTGTTTATCTGTTCGTCATATTTTAATTGAGTGTCAATGTTTTAATAGTCTTCGCCAGAAATATTTTAATAGCTGTGACTTACCTCTCGACCGTTTAATCGGAAGAGAGGTCAATTCTAATTTATTTTATTATTTAAAAGAGATTGGCTTTTATTACCAAATGTAATTTGTTTTGAAGACTGTGTCTTGAATGTTAATATGTGCTTTTAACTTGTTTTTATATGACTTCATCCTCTGGATTTGGTACATTTATCTACTTGTTTTTATTTATTGAATTTTAATGTCATCAATTGTAATCATCTCATCTTTTGTTTGGCGCGTCATAATCATCTCTGGTTTTTGCGCCATAATAACTCACTCACTCAACTAATTCCTCTGGTTTCAGGGTCTCAGGCACGTTATGGATAGTACAACGAGGGGACCTCCGTTGACGGCGTTGGATGTTCAGGTCTAAGTTAGTCTCTTCGAGTTTGGTCTCTAGACGGATTAAATCTTCCGTTGATTTACAGTAAACCTCGAGACCTCCTTGTGGTATAGTGGCTATGCGTTCCACCGAAATCTGAAGTTTGTTGATTGGAGCTCGATCTTGTAACTCTTTGCGTAGTTGCTGGTCTGTTTTATGGCCCTTTGGTTTTAATATCAGTCTTGGTTTGATGTTGTGACGCGCAACCTCAGCAAATGAACGTGGAGGTTGAATTTGCTCCGGTGCTTGTGGAAGTGTTGAAAAAGTGGGTGCCGGGGGATGCTGCGTTGACTGACAATTGGATTGTGAAGTCTTAAAGTTAGTGTGCAATTCTGCTTCTGTATTTGTGGAGGTTGAGATGGAAACAATTTCGTCAGTGAGAGTGGATTTCGAGATCCTGTTGGTGCTCTGTAAAGTCAGTGACTGTAAACTTTGAAGAGCAGCTATTAAATAATTCCTCTCCGCAATGGGGAGGACAAAACGTCCTTCTCGGCTGCGGTGTGCAATGGTAAAACACTGTGCGAACAAGTAATTTAGTTTATCAAGCTGCGTTAAGGATTCTGAAGATAGAATTTCCATAAAATTTGATTCCAATGCACATTCTTGTATGGAGATGTTTAGAATATCAACGTCGGTGTTTTGTGCCACAGGGTCGTTATTTGTACACGACATATTATGAGAAATGCAGAAAATTCATACAAAATACATACAAAATCGTACGAAGCACTCGAAATATATATATTATGAAAATGCAGAAAAATCTTAAAAGATTCACACAATAATCACATAAAGTGCTTATAATAGACACTGAGAGCTATAGAACGTCTATTTATATTGGATATTGGGTATAACTGTGAGCGCTGAACCCCCTGTACCAATTTACTGTTTACGGTAGCAGTTATGGGGGAGAATGTGTGGAATTTGTATGAAGAGGTGTTTTGTGTGAAAGAAGTGAGTGAGTGAGTGAGTGAGAGATAATGGCGCAAAACCAAAGTTGATTATAGTGCGCCAAACGCAAGATGGGGTGAGTACAATTGATGAAATTAAAATAAAATAAATAAAAGCAAGTAGTAAATGTGTCAAATCCAGAGGATGAAGTCATATAAAAACAAGTTAAAACCACACATTTAAAATTCAAGACACAATTTTCAAAACAAATTACATTAGGTGATAAAAGCCAGTCTCTTTTAAATAATAAAATAAATTACAATTGACCTCCCTTCCGATTAAACGGTCGAGAGGTAAGTCACAGCTATTAAAATACTTCTGACGAAGATTATTAAAATATGGACACTCAATTAAAATATGACGGACAGATAGACAAACATTACAATTTGAACAAACAGGCTCATTCTCTGCTTTTAAAAGGTAGCCATGTGTCACTCTTGTGTGACCAATTCTGAGGCGAGTCAAAAGAACTTCTTTACGATTTCCAGCAAAATCCCAATGCTCAATTCTAGGCTTTACATGTCTTAACTTGTTTTGACGCTGAACATCCCAAAATTGCTGCCATTTTTTTCGTATCTTCTTTTTCACAACACAACAGATGTCTCCAAAAGGGATGAGGCGATTGGACAGTTCAACAGCAGATTTGTCTGTGATATCTGCCAGCTCATTCCCTTTAATTCCCACATGACCGGGAACCCAGCAGTACAGAATTTCATATCCACGACTCGTTAGGCTTATATGTATCTTGAGAACATCCACTATGACTGGGTTTTGAGTGTTAGAAAAAGCTTCTAAAGATTTCAGTGCACTATAGGAGTCTGTATAAACTATAAACTTTTTGTGGCAGAGCCTAGAGATGTACAAAAGACAATAATATATTGCAGTTAATTCAGATGTTAAGACAGAGGAGGCATGGTGCAAGCGTCTGCCCTCCATGTGGTCTTCAATTACAAATGCCATCCCGACATGATCTGTTGACTTGGATCCATCTGTATAAACTGGAAGATAACTGCAATATTTGTGCCTGTGCTCAGCGAAGAGTTATCTATAAATGATGTCATTGGTGCTTGCCTTGACGTGATGCTTGAAAACATTAAGAAGCTGAATCCGTGCATTTTCCCAAGGTGGGAATTCAAAATTCTGTACTGCTTGGGCGCGCATATCAGAGAGGGAAAGTTCCTCAATGATAGGGCGAACTCTTAAAGGAAAGGTAGGAACACAGGATGGACGTGTTTCAAATAAAGTGTTACACACATCATCAAATAAGTACAGTTTATTGGGATGTTCAGGTTGTGATAGAATATTAAAATATTGCACTAGGGACAATTGCTCACGCCTCAGATAAAGTGATGGTTCGTTAGAGTCAACATACAGGCTCTGGACAGAAGTTCTGAAAGCTCCTGAACAAATCCGCAGAGCTTGATGGTGAACAGGATCGAGTTTTAATAAAACTGATGACCGAGCGGATCCGTAAACAACTGAGCCATAGTCCAGTCTAGAGCGAACCAGGGCTCTGTAAATGCGAAGCATGGAGCAACGCTCTGCACCCCAGGAGGTGTTCGCCAACACTTTTAAAATATTTAGTGTTTTTAGACACTTCTTTCTCAGGTTTAAAACATGAGGAAGGAAAGTCAATTTCTGGTCGAACGTCACTCCTAAAAATTTAACTTCGGGCGCAACTGGAATAATTGAACAATTGAGATATAACTCAGGTTCAGGATGGAGACCTCTCTTCCTACAAAAGTGCACACACACAGTTTTTTGTTTGGAAAAAGTAAATCCCTGTTTGTTTGACCATTCTTGGATCTTATTCAGAGCTATCTGCAACTGCCTCTCTACGTATCTCATGTCTGCCCCTCGACAGCTAATTTGCAGATCATCAACATATAGAGATCCCAAGATGGTGGAAGGAAGTTCTTTTAGTACTGAGTTTATTTTTAAACTAAACAGGGTTACACTAAGCACACAGCCTTGAGGCACAGCCTCTTCCTGTTGAAAAACATCCGAAAAAACAGAGCCAATTCTTACTTAAAAAGTTCTAGTGTTCAAGAAGTTTTGAATGAAAATTGGTAGGTTGCCGCGCAAGCCACTGTCGTGAAGATCCCGGAGTATACCGTATCTCCATGCCTTATAATAAGCTTTTTCAATGTCGAAGAATATCGAGACGAGGTGGCTTCTTCTTACAAATGCTTTTCGAATAGATGTCTCTAAGACGAGCATGTTATCTACGGTTGTTCTCCCTTTTCGAAAACCACTTTGATAAGGCGATATAATATTATTCTTTTCCAAGAAGTAGACTAGGCGGCTGTTTACCATCTTTTCAAACAGTTTGCATACGCAACTGGTAAGTACAATTGGCCGATAGTTGGCAGGATTCCTTGGATCCTTCCCTGGCTTAGCAATAGGAATGACAACAGCTCTCCTCCATGCACTCGGAAAAATACGCTCCTTCCACACTCTATTATAAAGAGCGAGAAGGGCAGTCAGTGACTTATAGGACAGATGCTTTAGCATTTCGTAATTTATGCCATCAAAACCCGGAGAAGACTTATGTGTCTGAAATAAAGCTCTCTTTAATTCCAGCATTGTAAATGCTCTATTGTAAGACTCAGATTTGGTAGAGTTGAATGCGATGGGATTTATTTCAGAGTGCTGCTTGATAGAGAGAAATGCAGGTGAATAGTTTCTGCTGGAAGAGACGGCAGCAAATGTCTCACCAATAGTATTTGCAATTTCATCTATGGAGCTAATCACTCGGCCATATTTTTCCAAAAAGGAAAGTGAGTGGTCTTTATATATGCCGCATGCTTTTCGAACTCTTTCCCAAACCCGCTTACTAGGCGTGGAGGATGTTATTGACGACACATGAAATCCAGGAATCCCTCTGGCTCTGCCTTCTTACTTTTCGTGCATTTGCTTTGGCTCTTTTAGAGGCTATGAGGTTTCGCAGAGTAGGATATCTACGAAAAATACCCCATGCTTTTTTCTGTTTTTTCAGTGCTTCATGACAGTCGCGATTCCACCACGGTTTCGAATATTTTAGTATTTTTACTGATGTTCTAGGAATCGAAAGCATAGCTGCCTGAATAATAGTATTAGTAACAGCTTATACAGCGTCATCGATATGCACATCTTCTACCATTTCCTCTGTGAGCTCTGCGGAGAAAGAGAAGAGTTCCCAGTCTGCCCTGTCCAGTATAAACCGAGGGAGTCTTGACATGGGGTTTGCTCCTCTTCGTGCAAGAGATACAAAAATGGGATAATGATCGCTGTTGTACAGGTCATTTCCGACACTAAAAGTACAAAATGGCAACAGAGATGGTGAACAGATGGCAAGGTCGAGAGCGTGGAATGTCCTTGAAGGCTCATGGAAGTAAGTATCCTGCCCATTATTCAGGAGACAAAGGCTGTGATCTTCGATCATCCGCTCAATTTGTCTTCCTCGGCAATTTGTATCTTTACTACCCCAGAGCGAGTTGTGGCCGTTAAAATCTCCTATTATTATGAAAGTCTCAGGCAGCTGCTCTAAAAGATCATTTAAATCTTGCTGATCAATGTGCTCATTAGGAGGCAAATAAAGAGAAACGACTGAAACTACAATATCAAAATTTACTTGTACTGCGACAACTTGGAGAGAAGTCGTCAAAGGAAAGGAACTTGAGGGATAATCCAGCGAGGTGAGGAGACCTACACCTCCACTGGCACGCTCACCTGCAAGTTTATCCTTCCTGACGAGAGAAAACCTCCGAAGTTTTGCATGTTGATCTGGTTTCAGATTTGTCTCTTGTATTGCCAAGCAAACAGGATGATAAGCACTGATCATAGCTTTAATGTCAAGCAAA
This sequence comes from Stegodyphus dumicola, assembly GCF_044657685.1. Classification (NCBI taxonomy): domain Eukaryota; kingdom Metazoa; phylum Arthropoda; class Arachnida; order Araneae; family Eresidae; genus Stegodyphus; species Stegodyphus dumicola. The sequence goes on along the minus strand of NC_140779.1, from coordinate 123,295,897 downwards.
TTTCGGTGGAAACCGCGACAGTTCCATGAGACGAGGGTGGCCATTATGACTGGTGTTTGTTCTTTCTGTGTTCCTTTTTAGTTTTGCGCGGAAGTAGATGCTCGGGAACTTCCATTCCCTCCTCCACTTCCATACCGTCTGAATCTAGAGATTCAGAATTCATGGCATCTACAGATCGGCTTCTATTTTTGGATACTATATTTGGAGGCACAGTTTTTGGTTTGCTCGAGATTGTTACTTCTTTATTTTGTATCACATGGGTTGGATTTTCCTTTTTCTTGTTTGCAGGCTGCTGGGTTCTATTTGGTGGAGTCTGTGAACTTATGGAAGTTTGAGTGGCTATTGTGCGTGTTGATTTAACGGCGCCGGCATATGATTTGTTTGACTGAGGCTGTGTGCTTTGAACTTGTCTTCTAGCTTCGGCATATGAAATGTTTCTAGAGACTTTTATGGTCTGAACTTCCTTTTCTAATTTCCATTTTGGACAGGAACGGGAAAATGCTGAATGGTTGCCCTTGCAATTAATACACAGTGCTGCAGCGGTGCAATTATCGCTATCGTGGCCAACCGACGAGCATCGAGCGCACGTCAGGGTCCCACGACAGGACATCTTGGAATGGCCAAAACGCTGGCACTGGAAGCATCGCTTGGGGTTTGGAATATAAGGTCTTACGGGGCAATTTAAATATCCAGCCTTAATATTCTTCGGCAGATCAGGCGAATTGAAGGTCAGGATCACGTGCTTCGTGTCAATCAACTGACCTTCCTTACGCATCTTGATCCGCTTGGCAGCACAAACCTTTTGATCAGCTAACTCGGAGACGAACTCTTCTTCTAAAACACACAGAAGGTCGATTTCCGAGATCACGCCTCTACAGAAATTAAGCGTTTTGTGCGCTGACGCAGTTATAGATACCTGTCCAAATTTGGTTTGTCGTAAAAGTGAAGCAGACTGGGTGGCCGAAAAGGTATCAATAAGCAGATCTCCCGAACGGAGACGCTTTATGTTCCTTGGCTCACCTATGCAAGAATGAATGTATTTGTTTATCAGGAAAGGAGACATCTTTTTAAATTCTTCAGAGGCACTGGTAACAACAACAAAGCGAGGAGATTCAGTAGTTACTTTGGCATTTGCATCGGTACGAATTTTCTTGCTCAGAGATTTGTCAATGATTTCAATATCTTTATTTGTGTCGTTTGTTTCAGGTTTTTTTAAAATAAATAAGGAAGCCATAATTGAAAAATATAAGATTCGGGTCCGACGGCCCCGCTCACCACGGAGCCCAACAAGGGAACACAGATTCCTGTGTTAGGGCTAGCCGGACCTATACGCAAACTGAAGCCCCACAGTCTGCTTTCCCGAAAGCAGGTACTCCCGAGAGCTTGACCTCAAGCCACTGACACAAGGACTAGTGACCAGCCGATTGACACCCGTGAGAACGACTAAGGTGCCTCCCGTTTAGCTGAAGCAGAGGCCAAAGTAGTGTGTTGGGGACAGTACCTCGCCCAACTACCAGGACCCTCCTTTCCAGCGACACGGGTCTCCACGCACGGCAAACACGTGGGCAGTTTTCTCGCCACTCGAGAACTAGAGACAAGGTCTGTTCTAGTCTCTCCTGACGAGCCCCAAACTTCGTAGAGAAACCACAAGGGAGAAGAGTACGGAAAAAGATCGAGCCAAGAGGAGAGGAGACGGAAAAGAGGAAAGATCACTGGGGCTCCAGGATCGTGACACCCGTCTCACCAAGAAGATGATCCCCTGAAGGGGAAGCACTCATTGGAATAGGCAGGATGTTCGATGGCAACTGTTGGTCGGCTGCTGTTATTGTGGTCGATGCAATTAATGCATGCTGTGGCATCGGCTGTACATTCTTTGCAGTCGTGGTGACCGGCGCAGTAGGCACAGTAATTTGTGCCTCTGCAGTCCTGCACATGTCCAAATCTTTGGCATTTAAAACAGCGCTTGATATTGAAGTGTTCTGTAGCTGCATGACTTTTCCATCCAATACAGACTTTTGGGTAGCGCATAAAGACTTGGAAGGCATGGGGAAAGCATTCTGCCACCCATTTGACATTCCTACGCTGCTTGAGTTTGAAGACAAATCGCACATCTGCGGCCTGTAATCCAAAGTCTTCTATGCGGGATTGTAATTCCGTTAGTTCAATATCAGGAGGTAGATTATGAATCGCTCTTAGTGGTTTTTTGACTGCAGGTAACTTAATATTGACTAGTGATGATGCTTTGTCTGAAGATAGTGAGTGAACTAATTTTTGACGATCCTCCTCTGAAGAGCACGCTACTGCTAAACCTCCACGCTGAATGGGTCTTATTTGATGAACCTGAACTCCTAATTTAGGTAGAGGAAATTCCTGAGAGAGCTTCTCCCTCAATTTCCTGCTTGTTGTAGTAGCGTCTTTTGGATAAACCAGAAGGGTTGGAGCAGATGCAACAGGAAGGGGTTGCTGTTGTAATACGGCTGCGTAAGAAAGACCTGATGTGGAGGGGAGAGGAATCGAAGAATCGGCAGTATTAGCTGGTTGTAATACAGGTGGTGCGTGAGAAGCCTGGCAACACTATTGTTGAGGTGTTCACTTCTGCCTCAGTGGTGGGTGGTTTAGTTACGTATTCAGGGCCTTGAAGGGCAACCTGTTTTAGGGCATCCAAAGAGCGTACAAGTTTTTCCCTAAGTTCTGATGGTAGAACGTGTTTACCACCTCTATACAAGGTTGCAATGGAATAAATGCTGTTATATAGCAGATTAACTTTCTCACTGTAATCCTGATCTGTAGCAATCAGTAGCAAGGGATCACACTCTTCCGTATTTAGAGTCTCAGCATTAATCACTGATATTCGAGACATTATTTGACATATGATGATGAATTATAAATAATGAAGAGTAGTACACTATATACCAATTGATATTGAAATAATACACAAGATAATCCAAAGATAATATTAATGATAACCAAAGATTAACTGAGTAGATATGACTATAACAAGTAAAGTGACCCTAGGTACATTGGATCAGAGTATAACAGATATAAGCAGAAAATATAAAATTAGAGAAAATTATACTCTATATGCCAAAAAATAATATTATACTCAGGAAAAATTCACCAATAAGGGTAATATTATACAGGAATGGTATACACAGTTAATTTACTAAGAGTAAAGTAATGACACAAAAAGTACATGCCAAGATCAAAATCACAATGTATATAACAGTAAATACTGATAAAATTACAAAAATTATATGAATAGCACCAAAATATTAATACAGCATATATGAGAACATCAAATAATAGTCAATTAGCAAGAAAACTGCATAAAAACATAAGTTATATCATTAAAAATGATGAAAATCGAGAATAGAAAAGTTGTCGAATGAGATTCCGACAAAAGTCAAATGTCGAGAAGGGGTTCTCGACAAAAAGTTCGATGTTTCGACAAGTGTAAAAAATTCGTCAGCAGGACGGTGGCCATGGAAGTCGGAATCCGCTAAGGAGTGTGTAACATCTCACCTGCCGAAGCAACTAGCCCTAAAAATGGATGGCGCTCCAGCGTCGAGCCCATACCCGGCCGCTACGACAGAGCTCCGCTTATGTCGGAGACTTAAGTCGTAGTGAGTAGGAGGGTCGCAGCGGTGTGCGTCGAAGGTGCCGTGCGTGAGCCCGCCTGGAGCCGCCGCTGGTGCAGATCTTGGTGGTAGTAGCAAATACTCAAGTGAGAACCTTGAGGACTGAAGTTGGAGAAGGGTTCCATGTGAACAGCAGTTGAACATGGGTCAGTCGGTCCTAAGCGATCGGAGAAGTCCGTTCCGAAGGGGGACTTTGAGCTTTGCCTGATATAAGCACGTTTGTCCCCCTGTCGACCGAAAGGGAATGGGGTTAATATTCCCCAAGCTGGACACGGAGATTGGAGCTTCGGCTCCAAATGCAGTAACGCAATCGAACTCGGAGACGTCGACGGGAGACCCGGGGAAGAGTTATCTTTTCTTTGTAAGAACTCGTGTCCCTGGAATCGGATCATCCGGAGATAGGGATGGTGAGTTCGTAAAAGCACCGCGGCTCTTGCGGTGTCCGGTACGCTCCTGTCGACCCTTGCAAATCCGAGGGAGAGATAATGATTTTCGTGCCAGACCGTACCCATATCCGCAGCAGGTCTCCAAGGTGAACAGCCTCTAGTCGATAGAACAATGTAGGTAAGGGAAGTCGGCAAGTTCGATCCGTAACTTCGGGACAAGGATTGGCTCTGAGGACTGGGCCCGTCGGGCTGGGGTCCGAAGCGGGTGTGGCACTGCATCGGGACTGGGCGAGACTGGCCGTGAAAGCGGTCCGGCCCGGACCAGCGTCGGGGCCTTCCCGTGGAATGCCTCAGCTGCGCGGCGCACCGGGCAGAAAGCTCGGAGCGACCGTTTCGGCGGGCAACTAACAGCCGACTCAGAACTGGCACGGACTAAGGGAATCCGACTGTCTAATTAAAACAAAGCATTGCGATGGCCGGTGACCGGTGCTGACGCAATGTGATTTCTGCCCAGTGCTCTGAATGTCAAAGTGAAGAAATTCATCCAAGCGTGGGTAAACGGCGGGAGTAACTATGACTCTTAATGCCTCAGACCTCGCGAATCGCTGAGGTGAGCCGGCGATTCGTTTCTTTTTTTATGACCCTATGTTTGCATAGAGGTTTCCGAGAGTCAAGCGTTGGGTGGTCCGGAACCAACTAAGCCTAAGTTCGGACTTAGGATTTTGGACTTAGTCTGATTTCTGAAAGTTTGGACTTAGAGTTTGGGGGGAGACCTGGAGCCTGACGTAGTTACCTATCACATTGCAAAGCATCGGTAAAGGTAACCCCACCTCCACGTGGTGCCGGCTGGTAACTACCCCCCTGGGGTAGGCTAACGGGGGCCGCCTTATCATTCCACCAGCGAAGGGCTGGACTTCTTTCTCGGCTATCGGGCCTTAGGGCAACGCCGGTTAGAAGGGATTGACTTAGGTTGACTTTATCTCTTTCAGAGTCAATGTGCACAACCGCGCTCAGGACTTAGTCTTTGAGACGACAAGCGGTAGGAAGGCAACGGCCAAGAAGCCGTCAGCCGATTAAATCCCTCCTCCTCCCTCGGGTAGGAATGGGTCCCGCCGGGAGGAACGGCGCGGAAAGTTGAACGATCCCACTGTAACGTCCTATGGGCTATCAAGTGGAAGCCGAGGGCGACGTGACTGCGTAACTTAAGAGCCTCTCCGTCAATCTTGGATACACTGTGAGAGATAGCGACAAGGATACGGGACCATCCGCTTCAGGTGGATGGATCCCAGAGTCTGACTCCCAGTGGGACGGCCTTCGGGCCAATTTGAACGCTACCATCGTAACGTCCTTGGGCTGTCAGTGTGGAAGTCGGGGGCGACGTGACCGCGTAACTTAGAGCCTCTCCGTCAATCCCGAATACACAGTTAGAGACAGCGACGAGGATATGGGACACCGACTGCCCTGAGGCAGCCGGATACCCGGAGCATTAAGCTCGCGGTGGGCGGCCCTTTGGGCCACTTTGAATGTGCCCTGCCCGGATTCCGGGTGGGATATCAGAGTTGGGACTGTTTCAGCATCCTCTCCAAAATCCCGAAGCGGTGAGGGACGGCACTGCTAGGGTGGGAGTCGCTATGACTCACCGTAGTGACCATTATATGTCGTAGTATATTTAATGCCCAGTGTGTAGTAGTAGTCTAAGTTATTTTATGTTGATAACACCTTTGCCCAATGCTCATATTTTGTCTCTATTCCATATGAACTCTGAAGTTTTCACTTTTGGTTCTTCTGCTGAGACGATGACTGCTACTACTTCAAGCGACCAGACTGAAAGAGGAAGCGAGGTGTATGCTGACGTACCTGTGGGTGTCCTGTCATGCGAAGATTGCCAGGAGGAGTTCTCGGGATTCGGGAGCTTCGCGGCGCACCATCGGCAGAAACACTCTAGGGTGGTTCTTGCTAGGTGTGACCGATGCGGCAAAAGTAGTCAGAACTACTTATCAATCAGAATCCACCGAGGGAAGTGCGTGAGCGGCTGCCGAACGGCGCCCGTTGAGAGACATCACGTATGCCCCGAGTGTGGTGCGGGGTTTACTTCGAAGGCGGGACTAACACAGCACCGGAGGCATCAACACTTAGCTGTGCTTAACCAGGAAAGGTTAGCACTCAGGTCTGCCACCAACCCACGACGATGGTCCGAAGCTAAGACGACGCGACTCATGGAGACGATAGAGGAACTACGCACTGCACCCATTGCGGAGCAGGTTGAGCGGTCCTTGGCCAAACTGCCTGGTAAGACTAAAGTCCAGATCCACAATAAAGTCAAAGCCATCCGAAGGAAGATTGCTGCTGGCAGTCGACCGTTGGTAAGTCGGGAAACCGAGGCAGACTTAGCAGAGCCAATACAGACCCCACAGGGGGTCAATGACCATCCAAACAGTCTGGCAGGGCATGAAGTCCCAGGATGTGGACACGATGCGCCGGCCATAGCAAGTGAGCACACCCGGGAAGTATGGAAAGAGATGGACGAGCTAGTTACCAGTATGGTTGCGAACCTGGGGACAGAGACACCCAGACGCAAACCCAAAAAGCTGCGCCAGAAGGCAAAGCGAAGAAGGGTGACCGAGTCGGAGAGTAGTAGCCGAAGGATTTCGCGTTACGCGGAATGCCAGAGGTTGTACGACTTGGTTCCGGGTAGACTTGCCCACAAGCTGCTAGACAGCAGTGACACTGATACGGCACCTCCTGACCTGACCGTGGCGGAGACTTATTTCAGCGAAGTCTTTGGAACGCCAAACGACGTCTGCGGCGAGTCGCGAAAGACACCCAATCTCCCGGGTACGTGTGAACGACTGTTGGCTCAAATTACCATTCAAGAGGTAGCTGAGGTGATAACCCACAGCTAAGCTAAGTCTGCAGCGGGTCCTGATGGCCTTCAGTTTGCCGACCTCAAATACCGAAAGGGAGGGAAGAAGCAAACTGTCGTAAGAGACGTTGCCAAGATTTTCCAGATTTGGCTGAGTTCGAGGAAAGTACCTGCGGAGCAGGCGCTGACTCGAACGATCCTTATCCCAAAAGAAGGCGCAACACCTGTGGACATGGCGAAATGGAGACCGATCTCCATTGGCAACGCACTGATGCGTTTGTTCACGGCCCTTATGACTAAAAGGCTACGGAGCGTAGTCGCCCTATGCGAAAGTCAACGTGGCTTCATGCCCTGCCCCGGCACTCGTGAGAACTTGTTTCTCTTAGAGAGGGTGCTTAGAGAGGGGAATGCAGAAACTCCGCAGACTGCGGTGATACTGCTGGACTTCGCTAAGGAATTCGATACTGTGGGCCACGAACACTTGTTCCGGGCTCTGAAACGGCTTAATGTGTGTGATGGATTCGTGTCAATGATCCGGGATCTTTATGAGAAGTCAGTCACCCAAATCAGCGTGGGAGACAGTCGATCCGGGAACATCCGTTTCAGACGTGGGGTGAAGCAGGGCGACCCGATGTCCCCTGTACTGTTCAACATAGCAGTCGATCCGTTACTATCCCAACTGCAGGACGGAGGACGAGGTGTGGCACTGCACGGAACAACTGCGCGTCTGGGCTGTTTAGCCTACGCAAATGATTTGATTCTGGTGGCCCAGAGCGTTGAGGATATGAGCTTGCAGCTACAGATCGTCGACAGATTTTGTCGAGAATTTGGGCTGCTCCTCAACGTTAAGAAGTCCTGCTCTCTGTTCTTGATCCGGCGGAGGGACCACACGGTTCTTGACACCACCACGATCTGGACGGTAAACGGAGAGACGATACCAACAGTAACGGCCGAGGAAACGTTCCGCTATCTCGGAATTGACTTCTCGCCTCTTCGGGGTCCTGTCCCACCTTCCACCTTAAGTCTGCTGGAGGGGTGGTTGGAGAATATCGGGAGGGCCGCTCTGAGTGCGGACCAGCAAGTGAGGATGATATCCGCATTTGTGATTCCCAGGTTACTCCACCAGCTGTGTGCGACCCCAATGAATGCGGACACGTTAAAGAAGGCTGACCGAATGATAAGAGGAGCCGTTAAGAGGATATGCAAGTTGCACCCATCGACGACAGATGGTGTGATCTATAGTTCCCGAAGAGACGGCGGACTCGCCGTTCCTCGGGTGCTGAAAGTGGTCGCCGCCGCGAGGACTCGCGGTTTGCTGAGCCTACAAGGATCAACGTACCGATGCATTCCGGAAGCGTTGGCGGACTACCCCGTCTGGGTCAGCGTCACCAGAGAGTGTGAACGCGCCGGCTTTGCCGTGACTCCAGACTCGGTGAATGTCCAACTTCGCGGATGGAGGCAGCAGGAAGTTGAGAGATGGGCGAGGCTGCCTCAACAGGGGAAAGGCGTCCGCCACTTCATTGCTGACCGAAGGGGAACAGCTGGATTGAGCGACCCGTAGGAATTCGGGTCAACTCCTGGATTACGAGACTCCAGATGAGGACCAACACATATCCTACACGGCAAGTCCTATCACGAGGTCGTAAGGAGGGCGATGTAAGTTGTCGGCTTTGCCGCTTCCCGCATGAGACCCTTCACCACCTTAGTGCGTGTCCTAGACTTAAGAGCGCGCGCATTAGGAGACACAACAGGATCGTGAACTTGCTCCAGAAGAGATGCAGGTTGCTGGGATGGCGGTCCAGAAAGGAGTTCACGTTCACCCTGGAGGACGGCTCACGCCTGAGACCAGATTTAGTAGTATACAACGGAACGAGAGTCGTTGTTGTGGACGTGACCATTGGCTATGAGACCAACGATCCATGCGTGTTTTTGAAGGCGTACGACGGGAAAGTGAGGAAGTACGAGCCTCTCTTCGGAGTAATCCAAGAGGAGGGGCTGGGTACTGAGATCATATTCCACGAACTAGTCATCGGCGCGAGAGGTGCTTGGCCCGCAGGCGTGAACAAACCTGTTATGGCTGATCTGGGGATCAGATCTTGGCACTTCGAAGTAATGTTGGCTAGGCGGGTGCTCCTGATGTCTGCTGACATGCTCCGACTAGTGAACGACGGAGCGGACGGATGGATCGCCACGAGGTAGAGATGCTGATAAAGATATAGCTGATGATGGTCCCAGATCAAGAGATCCACGGAGCCACTCGGAGAGGACCGGACGGCCTAAAGATTCCGCCTCGGCGGGCCGAGAGTGGTGCTGACGTGGTCGACAGCTCTGATCGTAGATGCAGAATTTCCTGGCTGGACGGTCTCATGTTGCCTAAAGTGACACGTGGTCGCGGAGGGTACTCATCTGACTGGACCGGGGGGGGGTGGAGTTGGAGCTGGTCCTTAAGTGGTCTGGTAAATTCTCTGCCTGTCTGTGCGCTGGGCCCGGGGTTTTTCGTCGGGATTTCCCCCGGGTGTAAGACGGATGTCCCAGCGTTTGAGAGATCCGGTAATAGGATCTCAGGGTCCCGACCGGGCAGAACTAGGCTGGTGCTGGTCCACTGGCGATGATGGGACGCCCGCCCCCGCTCTTGCGGCTGTGATAGTAGTTAGATGTATTTAAGGATGGATTTGTCCTTCTAGGGGCTATCTATGGGCTCATGTGAGCAACGCAACTAGAAGATGACCGTTGGGCGGATGGCTGGCCTGGGACGGTACGACAGGTGCCTTATCTGCAATTTGATGGCCCATCCCGGTGGACGCCTAGCGGACAAGGGACCCATCACCTGGCGTGAACTCGGACGTCCAGGATTGCGGTAAGCGTCAGATACACTGTGGGTGATATCTCCTCACGCTTCTTGGGTAAGCTATCACTACTTATTAGTGGTGTGAATGAGGACGGATGATTGCTAGTATGACTACATACCGCAGATGCCTGATATTCTGTGGTCAAGTGCCTACGGGAGGCCTGGTATCCTTGGAAATCCGCTCGGACGCGATGTCGTCACGTGGCGGCCGTAGCCAAATGCCTCGTCATCTAATTAGTGACGCGCATGAATGGATTAACGAGATTCCTTCTGTCCCTATCTACTCCCCCCACGAGAGTCAGGTTCATCGTGCCGGGGGTGGCAACGCCTCGACTTCGGTTGGGGCGGCTAATGACTAGTCTTGAAAGACAGGTCCGTACGGACTAAACCGCCTCTGTTGCCAGGGCCGGAGGGTCAGGCGATCCTACTCCACCCACTCGCATACATTATTCTACCGAGGCATGGGAAGGGCTAAACTTAGTATTCCGCGCCGGGAAAGGGGCCCCGCCTTCGGGTGGGGCTTGCCCCATTGTCCTAGGGAATCCAGAGAACGGAGAGAAGTACCGCGAGGCCTCCGGGTGTCGGTCTACGGATTACCGGTGGTAGAGGATCGGGTCCCCTACAATCGGACAGCCGCTGTAGGTGTGGATCCCCCCGCATATAGTGGTAGTGCAGCCCTACCATCTAGCTCGCGTCAATCCCCTTGAGGGTGCGGGGACACCTCGAAGAGGTGCAATTATGACGGCGGCGTTCTCCCCTCAGGAATAAAACCTGGGCAAAAATTGTCTTTGCGTGCCTAAGCTTGGGACTTAAAAACTCCTGGGTGTCGTCTGGGCCACATCCGGATAGACCCTTGATTCTCATAGTGTGGAAAGCTTCTTTGTCTTGGGACGGATGATGGATGTAGACGTGCTGTGGATGCAGAGATGTGGGACTCTGCCGCCCAAAGAGGCAACCACGGACCTGGGTAATAACCAGATTCCCCTTCCGAAACACGTTCCTGGCAGCGCCTTGCAACTGCAGCGGTGCCCCCGGGATTGAAGCGGTAGGATCCGGAGGATTCAGCTCTGCCCAGAACCCAGTACGCAACGCACCAGGCCCTCTGAGTGTCGGTGGAAAGGTCTTGTACCCAACCACTGCCTCGGCCTTGGCTCTTCGGAGCCTTGAGGGATCACTTGGCGGCATCGAATTTGGCTACCTCGTCCGCTTAAAAATGTTCCATTATGTAATACCGTGACTCTGTCGACGGTGAGAAAACAGCATACCTGTTCGTGCAGGGTGGCATGGATAGAGCCAAGCACTGGAGAAAACCAGAATAAAAAACAATTGTTGAAACTAAAAGGAATTGAATAAAGGACTTGATATAAAAAAAGGAATTGACGGATCCCACAAATCAATGGGAAAATATAGCAGAACTAGCGCTAATTTAAGCAAAGTACAGCATGGCCGTACTAAATAGCGAAAGCATGGCTCAGAAATCCGATGAGGTTGGCATCCGTCTGGGGGTCGAGCGCGCATGACCTATTCCAGCCGTGGATCAAACCACAAAAGAGCTGGCTGCGCTATGAAAGACAAAACTGCTCGAGAAACCCGGTGGGGAACGGCAGGAGCTTCGGCTCCTGTCGTTCCCCATTTCTATGAAAACAAAAGTTGAGTTGTTTGCCTCCTGCTTCTGGGACTTAGAAAAATTCTGAAATTGTTGGACTTAGAAATAAAAAGGAAAATACCTAAAGGGCAGAAATATTCTAAGTCAAAAGGAAAATACCTAAAGGGCAGAAATATTCTAAGTCCAGAAAGGACTTAGAAATTTTACAAAGGTATAGTCCATATTGGACCTGAAGAAATTCTTCTAAGTCCGGGGTCTGAGGACCCTGGAAACAGAGTTCAGAGGGCACTGGACTTCGAAGATAATGTCTTCTAGGTCCGAAAAAGGACTTGGTGCGCTCAAGAGTAGAGCCACCATTCAAATACTGAGGACGGCAGTATCGGAAGATTTCGAGCCCAGATCGGGACTCAGGTGGGATCGGCGGGGGCCTCGTGCTCCTGTCGCTCCCCATTTTTATGCAATAGGAAAGTTGAGTTGTTTGGCTCCTGCTCCTGGGACTTAGAAAAATCTCGGAGCTGTTGGACTTAGAATATAAATGAGAATAAAGAGCAAAAATAATCAAAGTCCAAAAAGGGACTTAGTCAATTCGGACATAGAAAGTATCGGAGGCAGCTGATATTGGAAGAGAACAAAAATACTCTAAGTCCCAAAAGGGCTTGGAGAGTTTGGACTTAGAAGAAAATTTCGGGTGCATTCGATGCACAGTTAGGGTATTCATAGCACTGAGTCCAACGGGCTTAGACATAAAAAAAGGACAAAGTCCTTTTTGGAAATGAAGAAATTCGCCTAAGTCCGGGGCCTGATGGCCCTGGCAACAGAGTCCAGAGGGCACTGGACTTCAGTAGCAAAACTCTTCTAAGTCCAAAACGGACTTAAAGGACAGGCTTGACACACCTGGTCCAATACAGTCGGCACCACCAGAGTTTTCGGAGCCCAGGGTAAGGCCCAAATGCGGCGCTTACACTAACATCACCATTCGGCTCCGACATAGGGTATGAGCTCGAAAGCAGACCTATTATAATTCAAAAAGGTCTAGACTGGTGAAAACGACTAAGGCAAGGATCCTCTTGTCCTTCGTCCTCCCCACCGGTCTTTACCGGCAGGATAATAATTCAACCCGTCACGGGTTGACTCTCTGGAACGGTCTGGCAAACCGCTTCTGGACATAGACCCAAATACGACCATACAAACGGTCCGGGTAAAAAGGTTCTACTGGAGACTCGCTTAGGGTACTCCCATAGATATGCATGTTTAATGACCAACCGTCGGACCAAGTGGCGCGCGATAGAGACCACTAACACCGGTGTGTATTGACCTCTGGGCCCTGGGAAAGCCTAAGTCCACACCAAAATCCAAAAAAAGTATTAAAAGTACAAAATAAAAAAAAGTTTAAAAATCAAAGAAAATACAAAAATAGTAACAGAAATAACTAACACGGACCTAGCAAACCCGTGGGGAAAGCGTTGATAGAGGGACGAAAGGGCACACGGACCCCCGGATGTTCAATTATTCTAACTACAGCCTTTTCTATGGCTTTGTCCGGGTTCGCCACTAACCCTAAGGACACAGGCAGTTGGAGTGTCAATACCGTACACTGGAAGTCGTTGAGGCCCGCCTTTAGTGGCAGGGGAGTGGTACCACTCTTGGGAATCGGCATGGTGACATGTCCCGTTGAGCTCGGGAAACTGCCTGGCCTCCTCGATGAAAGGTGGAAAGTGGCGCGCTCCAGCTGTAACGGTTTCTTCGCCGTCATTCTATAAAATGGCGCCGGGTGGAGTCGCCTCGGTTAGTGAAGCAGCACTTCCCGAAGGAGCGCTTCGTTGAAATCCCTTGCGTCCCAGGCTAGGTTCCCTTGGGCGTGTCCCCGGGACCCTGGCGTCGGCCAGTCCTGTGGGGGTTGAGCTCCCCACGTTGTTGCCCGAGACGGAGTACTGTGGATCACGACTCCGGGCTGTTGCAGGTGGCACGTCAGAAACCTGACGGTTTTGGCGGTGGGACGTGACGAAACCGCCTGGGGGCCCCCTTGGACCCGGGACCGCCCCTGGAAACGTCGTGGGTCGGCTCAAACGTTTCTAAATATATGCTGACAATTGATTATCTTTTAGTATAAAGCGTTTCTTCTTCTTATTATTATACATTACTCTAACTCTCATATATATAGCGATTTTTGAAAATTATTATACATCTTATTTATCCACTTATTGGAAACAATGACTGAAATAGCTGTCCAGGCGATGGCGGTCGAGCAGACTAATAGCAATGCAGACCAAAGAGAGGTCTTTGACCTGCTCACGGTCAACGGCGAACTAGAAAACTGTCTCAAGGAGGCAACCAAAATTCAGTCAAGGAAAGTCAGGGAGTTGTTTGGCAAACTCTCCTCTGAACTCATAAGCAAAGACAGAATTATAGCAGGACTCGAATCCAAGGTCGAGATCCTGACTACCACTCTTGAAAAAGTCCTGGCCAGTCCAACTAGGCAATTTGATGAGAAAAAGGAGAAAAAGCCGACGCAGGTAGAAACGCCTAAAGACGCTACGTCCTACGCTGCGATGGCAGAGAAAGGAAAAAATAAGGTTCAGAAGGAACCGAAGAAAAAGAAGAAGGCAAAGCAGGCACCAAAGGTGAGCCCAACACCAGTGCCTCGCGAGCCAGCTGTGCTGGTTTATCCTGAGGAGGACGGCCCAAAGACGGCGGAAGAACTTAAGGCGCTCTTAAAACAGAATATAAGGCCCGCTGAACTGCACGTGAAAGTCACGTCAGTCAGAAAACTCAAAAACGAGGGAGTGGCAATCTGTGTCACAAAGAGCGAAGACATGGATACGCTCAAGAAAGCCATAGAGGAAGCGAAAGGCCTCAAAGGCAAATGTGGAGTAAAGGAGCCCTCCACACGCAACCCTCACATTCTAATCTTCGATGTCGACAAAGACACAGAAGAAGCTGAAGTGACCAAGGCACTTCGAAAACAATTCGAGCTGCCGAAAGGTTCAGCCAAAGTCAGAAGCCGTCTCTCCGCACGGAAAGGCTATGAGCACTGGGTAGTAGAAACTACGCCAGATTTTACAAAACAAAAGATTTTACAAATAACAATGTTTGTAAACAATCTTTGTACAATGTTTGTAAAATCATTTACAATGTTTGTAAAATCTGTACAAACGCCAGATTTTACAAACATTGTACAAAGAGATTACAGCGTGTGACAGGCTATCCTTAGGTTGGTCTCGCCACCGTTACAAAGAGTACCTGTGCCCTATGAGGTGCTACAGGTGCTATAGATACGGGCATACGCAAAAGAATTGCGTAGAAACAGAGCAACTATGTTCTAACTGCCCAGGAAAGCACTCCTACAAAGAGTGCAATGAGGAGAAGACTTCCTGCAGAAATTGTACGGAAGTGAATTTAAAGCAGAGACAGAAACTGGACACCGCCCACTCTACAATGTCCAGAAACTGTCCGTGCTATGTGCGAGAGCTGCAACTGCAGCGTAACCGTACTACCTATGGTTAAGACAACCATAGGAAAGGCGGAGTTAATGCAATGAAACAATACGGACTATGGCTAGTGAATCCATAGAAAGTATGGTTTGGCGAATCTTTCAGGGTAACCTTGGGCGATCCAAGGTAGCTACCCTACACTTAGAGCACCTCATAGGTGAAGCCGAAGTCCCGCCGGATGTACTAATCGTCCAGGAGCCCTATCTAATCGACGGGGCAATAGCGGGAGTCCCCTTAGAGTGGAGGCGGATACACCGTGAAAAGGGGGCAACGGCGATCCTAGTCACCAATCCAAACATGGACGTGGCAATTAAACATCTCAATGCTTATATCGTAGCGGCAGAACTGACCACCCTGAGAAGGCGACTGATAGTGATATCTGTCTACTTCCCCCATCAATGCCCATCGATCCTTTTCTTGTAGAATTGGACTTAGTACTGTCGTACTTCCCACCAACAGAAGTACTAGTGGCAGGAGACTGGAACGCCAAGCACGAGGCTTGGGGTTCCCCTCAAACCGATGACCGAGGTACCTCCGTCATGGAGTTCGTTTTAAGATCAAACCTCAATGTGCTGAACGATCCGGTCGCCCCGCCTACTTTCAGGACAGTAAACGGGGAAAGTTGGATAGATGTTGCTGTCGGCTCCGACTCACTATGTGATGCACAAAATACTTGGCGGGTAATCGAGGATACCCCCAGCGATCACAACTACCTAACCTACGAGATTGGTAGAAAAGAGTTTCGACAGCAAAGTCCAAGGTACAAATTAAACGAATTCCAAATTCGTAAAGCCATCCGACACTTCAGTAAGCAAGCGGATGAGCTCCTCAGTAAGATCCAAGAGGCAAGTACCATTCAACAACTGGACGAAGCGGTCGATGAATTCATGGGTTCCCTCAAAGCAGTGTGCGACCAACACCTGCTAAGGAAGAACGTAATCAGGGATCGCAAAGTTCCATGGTGGGATATGGAACTAAAGGTTAAGCGTAGTAAGTGCAGAGCACTAAGAAGGAGGTACACTAAGAGCCTGGTACCTCAAGAAAAGGCATTACTCTTGCTGCGGTATAAGCGTGAGAGAGCGACCTATCGAAAAATGATAGGCCACAAAAAGAAAATGAGTTGGCTCAAGTTCTGTGAAAGAACGGCCAGCATTAACGCATGGCAGCTTCCGTACAAGCTGGCTGCGGACGAAGTCTACCGCCCAGCAACACTCGGTAGCATTGGACGTACGCAAACAGGAAATACTCTGGCATTCCAAGAAATGATAGACAAAATAGTCGAAAGTCTTTTTCCAATAGACAACACGCAAGACGATACGCCAGAGCACACTGCAATGAGACGGCAGGTGCAAGCATATAATAACTTAAACATGGACCCCGACTTCACTGACACCGAAGTCCGAGAGGCCATGAAAAAACTGGCAAAAGGGAAGGCTCCAGGTCTCGACGGCCTCAACCTTGAAATCCTAATCGAACTGGAGAACATCGTTCCATCAGCCCTGAGGACGATTTTCAACAAGTGCCTAGCCCAGGGCCACTTCCCTACAGCTTGGAAGAGGGCCAAGCTCGTCTTATTCAACAAAAAAGGAAAGTGTCCAGATGATCCCAAAGCGTACAGACCGATCTGCCTGTTGCTATCGGTGAGTAAGGTGCTCGACAAGTTAATCACAAGTCGAGTTTATCACTTAGTGATAAGTAGAGGATTTGCCAGTCAAAACCAACATGGTTTCAAGACTGGCAGATCGTGCGACACAGCGCATCACGCGCTGTACAACACGGTCGTCAGCCACAAGGCGGACAATCTCTACACCTGCATTATCTCGCTCGACGTCGCGGGCGCCTTTGACAGCGTCTGGTGGCCGGCAGTACTTCACTTGCTTACCGAGACCAATTGTCCCGGTAACATCTATAATTTGATCAGGAGTTATTTTAAAGATAGACAACTCGTCTACGAGAGCAACACTTGCTATAAAGTTTACGAGGTGAACAGAGGATGCCCGCAAGGTTCGTGCAGCGGCCCTCTATTCTGGAATCTTATTGCCGATACCTGTCTCAAATTGGAAATGCCAAGAGGCGTTTCCATTCAAGCATATGCAGACGATCTCCTACTGATCGTCTCGGGTCATAGCAGAGCGACCCTTGAAAGCAATGCAAAAGAGGCAATTCAGAAAATAAAGTCATGGAGTGAGCATTATAAACTCACATTTAATCCGGCAAAGATGACCGCCATGACAATCAAAAGGCAAGGCTCATTCAAAGACAGCAGAACTCCTACGATCAAATGGGACAACGATTCTATACCTAGTGTGGAATCCTTCCGGTACTTAGGTGTAGTGTGGGATTCGAACCTGACCTTCAGCCCGCACATGGATGGAGTGAGGAACACCGTTCCTGACATGAGCCAAAAACTCATGCGGACCGCCAGACGCCTCTACTCAAATCATCCGGCCCTGTTGAAAAAGATATACATGGGAGCCATAGAGAGGTACGCCCTTTTTGGTAGCGGTGCATGGGGCCCGCGCCTCTGCAATAGTAAATTCAGAGAACGTCTCAATTCCATCCAGAGACCGTTCGCATTATTAATCTCAAAAGCGTACAAAAGTGTGCCCACACTTAGTGCGCAAGTACTAGCAGGAGTACTCCCGCTAGACCTAGCGGCGACCAAAGAGTTTGGCAAGTTCCAAATGAGAACAAGGGACACTCTCGTCAGTGTAGCCTCAGCTACCTTCGATCCAAAAGACTACGAAGAAAGCGTAGATCTATGGCCAGTCCATCCGGCCACGAGAATATCCATACCGTACAGCCTCAATAAGCCGTGTGGGGACGAAATGGAGATCTACACCGACGGTTCGGGACTTGAAGGACGTGTTGGCGCGGCCTTCGTGGTCCTGTACTACGGTGCGGAGATCCATGAAGAAAGATACAGGTTGGGAGACCTTAACAGTCTTCCAAGCAGAGCTCTTTGCCATCAAAAAGGCTCTCGAGTGGTGTGTGCAGAACCGCAAAGGTAAGTACACGTCCATACACACGGACAGTTTGTCATCCCTATACGCAATGACAAACTCCAGTCACCGCCACTTCCTGGTTAACGGCATTAAAGATCTTTATAGGCAGGCTATAACATCTCAAACGGTGGAATTCAAATGGATCAAGGCGCACGTCGGTCACCACGGTAACGAGCTGGCCGACGATCGTGCGAAGCGGGCAGCACTCAAGGAAGAGGTTGACTTTAGTCTTCGGATTCCAATGGCAAGATTTACACGGAGACTTAAAGATCTCTTACTCCGTGAATGGCAGACTCGATGGGAGTCGTCCGATAAGGGACGTCAAACGTTCCAATTTATAAGCAAAGTTAGCACAAAAGTGCTGTACGGCAACCATTATATCAATCAGGTCCTAACAGGTCATGGTAGATTCCCGCATTACCTTGCGCGAGTCGGACTGGGTTCGTCCGAGGAGTGCGCATGCGGAAGTGGAAACGGTGACGCGCTCCATTACTTACTGGAGTGTGACCTTACTCAGGCTACTCGAGATAAACTCCGTTTTGATCGAGGAAACCTGGGCTCACTGTTGACGGACTTTAACCTCCCTCATCTCGAGCAGCTGGCCCGAGAAGTTGGAGGGTTCGTCGAGCAGCTGGTCAGGGGAAGATGCTAGGAAGTCTCCTTCCGCCTATATAATAATACATGCAGGACAGTAATAGCGCCTACGGCACCTCTCGGTGCACAAGGCCTCGCCCGGAAGTAAAGTCTCACGCCTACAGTGCGTGTTCAGTTCCAACCAAAGGCATTAAGACCCACTATACCAAAAAGTGGTCCACGCAGGTTCTGTTAGTCCGTGACTGAGGTTGTGCTCGTAAGGAAGTAGATCTCATTCTGGTCACTACCACTAACCCTAATATATATGTAATAGTGCACAGTGGGGGTAGTGTTCCAGTCCTATGTCCCTATCTACTACTACTGACTGCTAATGTTTTTAAACTGTTGGCTGGTAAATTTTATCGCTCTTAAAGAAACTACTATAAGTGCGGAAATACTAATGCGATTTTTCTATATTTGGAATCCAACGAATGCCCAACCCAAGAGGAGCATTTTGATACCACTTTCAAAAATTTTGGACAATTATTTTGGATTTTAGAAAGAATTATAGGACTTTGAAAATTACGTTAATTTCATCTACAACAGTGCATTGTAAAACATATTGAGTTCATCCTTCAAGTAGCTGAAATCCAGTTTTCTCCCAAATTGGATATCTTGGATACTCTGGATTATTTATGGACATCTCCCACCTGTTTTAAATTTTTAATACTGTCATCTACTTAAATTGTGAAAGTCCTAAAAAGCTGGGATAAGTCTTTTTAATATTATACTTGCATTTTATTATTTTATAGTGAAATGTCATTTAAATAATATTAATTTAAGTAATAGTGTTTATATCTTTAATATTTCTTAGATTATTTTCATATTTTCTCATTTTATAAATTTTAATAAGTCAGTTACATAACATTACAATATTATTTATAGAAATTTCGTTTATTATTTTTTACTGTTCCTAAGAAATTCAAATTGTAGTTGCCATTTATAAACAATTATTTCTTCACAAGCACTATTTAAAACATCAAACACATTTTATTAGTATTTCAATAATTCATATAATTTAATTCATTTTCAGTTCTTTACACGTTCATATATATTTTAAATTTACACTCATTCAATAATTATTGATTGCTTAACTTTCTACATAGCTATTTAATATTAATAGGTTTTGTCATATTTATCTTTTCTTTTTTATAATTACATAATCTTTTTACACATATATAATTAATATATCAAATATTTAATATAAACTTTATTTATTTTTTCCAATCTTAACTTAAAGCATAACTTTAATGATCTAAACTTAATACTTTACTTAAATTTAATTGTTTCCTTGTACATAAATATACTGAATTTATTACGCAAATTCATATCTTAATATATAAATTCATCTTAGTTATCTTTACTCACACTTTATTGATATAACGTATCAACGATATTAAATAGCTTCAATTTAATTAATACCTTTTTTGAATCAATTTTTACTTAATTATAGGCTAAATAGTACTATAAATTATCAGTATTCTAAAATTCCAAAAGTGACACGATTATTTCTCACATATCCAACATCCCCTGGCTTAATTTCATATAGTTATCACAATTTTATACATTCCGTATACTTAATATTGTAATATTACATCAGCCTTTCTATTGACTTCCTTCACTTTGCCTCATATTCAACTCATTTTATTTTGCCTAAAATTCATTGTTATAACGATCCAAGTAGTATACAATTTTCCCATTGAGGTGATACCTTTTAGCATATCAATTTTTGAGTATATAAGAGCCTATTTTTAGTACAAATTGTCATAATTTTAGAATTCCAAGTCATACGATTATTTCTCACCCCTGCGACATCCTTTGGCATACACTTTAACTTGATATTATATAAATTTATTTCTCATAGACTACGTAGTAATTTCACTGTCTTAGCTCATTTTTCATTACTTCCAGCTATTAATTTATTTTTCAACTTTTCTTATCACAATATTAATCCAAATACCTTCTTATCGACTTATTATTAAATACTGAGAAAAATTTATATAAGTTTTGTCATATTATTAATCTAGAGGATATTACATTTTATATTATTGTCCTTAACTTCTATCTGTATTGTATATTGAATACTCAGCTTATTATCACTTTAATCGCATAAGTACTAATTAATGGCATCACTTGATTCTACTCTTTCTCCTACTACATCTTCATCGATACTTAGTGACAGTTCTTTTACAACCTACGGATTATCAAACCAATTCAACACTACCAGCTATAGTACTGTCCATCTCATTAAAAGTGCTTCTTAACTTAGTCAATTTCTTGGATCTGAAAACGCTAAACATAAACTTAACAAAACTGATCAAAAATATATTAGTGATATTCTAGAGATTTTTCAATTAGGAATCTTATCAAGAGATAACCAACTGGAATTCAAAGAACAAGAATTGGCAGTGTTAAAGGAAAATTAGAATCGGTCCAGGCTCAATTAGACAGTCGTCCTCACCATAACGACACTTTGGATATTACTTCTTTTCCAAAATTGCCAACCTTGGATCCAGTGAGTCACTCCACTATCTTAGACAGATTGGAAGAGGGCCCTTTTACACTGGTTCAAAAAAGGAAGAAACCCGTTAAAACAACTGTCCTGTCTGACCACGTACTGTTGATTAAATCTAAACTTCCTGACAAGTCGCCCAAACAGATTCAAGACTTCCTTTGTAAGTCAACGGCTCCAAAATTAGCATCGATTCCAATCAAGCATATACGACCTACCAAATCAAAAGAACTTTTAATACGCTGTGCTAATAAAGAACATATCTCAAAAGTAAAATCAGTACTTGAATCTCAAGATTTTACTTCCAACTTCAGCTTACGAGAACCCCAACAACTAAAAGACAATATTATTATTTTTGGAGTACCAAAGGAGCTCTCTTCAGACGAGGTTTTAAACACTATTAAAGCACATTTCCCAGCTGACCCAGATACAGTGATTCTACCAAGAACTCCTATTTCTTGTTCAGAGACTAAAAATAACTGGATCATCAGTGTCAACAGAGCCTACTTATTAAAACTAGGCTTCAAAGGACGTATCTATTTTGGATTTTACTCTTGCCCATTTCGGAAACACATCAAGCTATTTCGATGTTACAATTGTCAAAAATTTGATCACACCAGTTTTCAGTGCAAGGCAAAACCGGTTTGTGTGGTATGTTCTAAGGAACACGAACGTTCATCTAAAGACTGTACTAATCCTCCATATTGTATTAATTGTAGTCATTCAAACACAGTAGAAGACACAAAGTACGACTGCAACCACTCAGCCAACGCCAAATCATGTTTCAGCTACAAGAAGACGCTGCAACATCTGATACTGCAGGTGGAGCAAAATTAGCAAGTGAAAATCTTTCAAAACACAGTTTATACTCTTTAAACTTTCTCCTATGTAATCTACAAAGATTTGCAGCAGCAACAAGCCTGGCTGTCCAACAGACACTTGAATGGAATATCAATATAACTCTTCTACAAGAACCCTATCTAAATCTAGATAACTTACCAATTGGCTCATCCAGTAGCACCAAGCATTTTCTATCCAATACAAAATTAGCAAGTATTATTTACAATGGTACCTCTACTCCGACACAATGGAAAAAGACAGATCATACTATCTCTCTAGTTTAGGACTTTACAGAAGAAGCATTATTAATAGTCTGCGTTTACTTTCCACCAAGCACAGATATTTTTTCTCTTCTTTTCGAACTTGATTATCTCTCACAAGTACCTTTTAAAAACATTACAATAGGAGGAGATTTTAACGCTTCTAGTCCATTATGGGAAGCAACTGTGAAAAACAATAGAGCCCACCATCTAATAGATTTCATAGAATCCAATCATCTTTATATTCTGAATGATACTTCCTCTCCACCCACATTTGATAACCTAAGAACAAAGGGATGGATTGATCTTATACTTACTTCAACTTCAATTTCATATCTGATTCAAGATTGGATGGTTAGTGACACAGTTACACGAAGCAATCACAAAGCTATTCGATATAGTCTTTCAATCAATCTAGATACAATCAAAAATTAGTTTAAAAACAAAATTTGGAGGAATCACAAAACTTAACAGAAACCTAACGGCTTTTTTAGACACAATGATTCAACATTTAGAAACCTGTCAATCTAGTGAGGATCTAGAAAAAATTTATGACAATATAATAATCAACATTCAAAAGGCTTGCAAAAAGACATTCCGCATGAAGCACTTTAAACCCCAAAAGGCAACTTCATGGTGGACTCGAACATTGGCAAAACAACGTAGTACTGCCAGAAAACTTCGAAGGCTGACTCAATCAGAAACTCAACCTTCTAATAGAAGGATTCTTTTTATCAACAATAAAAAGGGTCGAGCACAATATAAACGTTCGATAAGACTAGCCAAGGAGATCTCATGGAAATACTTTTGCTCATCTATTAAAACTATATCATCACTGCTCTACAACTTTTAACTCTTCTAGCCAATAAATATACATTAGCAGTTTTTCTTATTCCTTCATTTAACCCATTTACTCAATTAGGACAAAGACTTTTATTCTCTATTATGACTTTTTTACTTAGACCTATCCCTGTTTAGGACTATGACTTGATTCCCTCATATGAATTATTATATTTCTCTGTATATATCAAATTATTCAATTTCATAACATTTAATATATCTTATTAAGAATGGATTCCCTGTTTAAGATTTCCATTCTTTTTGTTCTTACTTGTACTATCATTTATTTCTAAATTTTCATGTTAGATTTCTTTATATTTTCAGTATAGATTTATATTTTTATTTATTATTGAAGGGTCAAATTTACTTCATATATTAATTATTGTTACTATTTAGCTATATTTTATTTATTCAATAAGTCCCTTTTGTCATGTATTGTCTCTAAATATTCTTGTGGATGTTTTATCTATTACTCATCACTATGATTGCTTTATATATTTATTGTGACAAAAGGTATTGTACTCATCTCTGTAATAACTAGCATACCTTTTTAAATATACACTATATCACTGGAACAAACTTTGACTTTATGTAACTGTTAACATTGCTCTTATTATCATGTAATGCACGCTGAAATGTCAAATTCACTGTAATTCTACTACACAATCGAATGTATACAAAAAATATGTATTCTGTAACAAACTAAAACTCTGTAACCTTGTTTGCTAAATTCAATAAATGCCGTTGCTCTGTCAGCCCCTACCATGGCAGGTGGTGGCTGCTGGAAGTAGATACATCCACTGAGCTAACAAAAATTCCGTTAAGCAGTCTCTGTAAGGTCGGAAGTTAGTTCAGTGGTCTGTTGTCCCTATCTACTAGAGCCGTGTGGACCGTCGACCGATCGGACGTGTGTAGATATCGCTCCTGGTTTTTGTGACATAAAAGTTGTTCAAAGTGCCGCCGGAAGTGCGCCGTCAGTTTTAAAAGGTGTATAAAGGTCTTGTGCATCTGTAGATACCTAGTTTATGTGTCTACGTTGAGTGGTTTTCCAGAAATTTGTGATTTTGTGCCATAACAATGGAATACTAGCTGCCGCAAATTCAGCGGAAAAGTGTTCACATCATTTGCCGCCCTACCTACGGAAGGGGTCCCGCCTGCTGCCACGTGGTTGCCGAGGTAGGCTTCACATTTCTGTAGTCCTAATTTTTGCTAAAATTTTAAAAATTCATATCTTCGTGTGTAATTGTGACATTTTTATAAGGTTTCCACCAAAATATGTAAAATTAAAAGCTCCTTCTTTTAATGTATGTCATATTGTTGTAACAATAGTATTTTACGAGATAGTGTGTAATTACTCTATTTATGTATGCATTAGACATTCAATACTGTTAGTATACTAGATTTAAAGATTATTATTACATACAATAGCTCCGAAGGGTCTGTCTTTTAGGCAAGTTGTTTTTGACGAACTTTTTAAAATTGTCGAAACATCGAACTTTTTGTCGAAAACCCTTCTCGACACCCAACTTTTTGTTGGAATTGCACTCGACAATTTCTCTATATTTAATTTTTACTATTTCTAATGCTATAAATTATGTTTCTATGTAGTTTTCTCACTAATTGATAGATATTTGATGTTCTTATTTATGCAGTATTAATATTTTGGTGTTATATATATAATTTCTGAATTTTATCAGTATTTACTGTCATTCCACTGTGATTTTGATCTTAGTATACCCATCTGTTATTCTATTGGCACAATTACCTGTATTTATGTTTCTTATGAATTTCAAATGCTGATTTAATAATTAAGAACTGCTAACGCTTACTATAAATAGCAGATTTTAGAAATTTTTAAGATATTTTTATGATTCCTACAATTTTCTTGTATTAGTATACTGGTAAGGTATTGTATTGTATCAGTGGAATTATTGTTCTTCTCAGTTTATTATTGTTCTTCTCAGTATTAGTATACTGGTAAGGTATTGTATTGTATCAGTGGAATTATTGTTCTCAGTTGAGTGCACCACATCAGTTTTAATATCTAACACTCTGTTAAGTTTGTGGTTTGTCATATGATATGGCTAAAACGAAAAAAACGAAAAAGCTAAGCTTAGCACCAACCTCCCTAATAGAAAGTACAGCTACTCAATCATTTCCGAAGGTCGTTTTGGTTGACATAGTTAAAACAGGGCAACTAGATAAATCACTACCTCAGGCCTCAACTCCAAGTGCCCAAGAGGTCTCTACAACCTACCTAGGCACCACTACAACGTCTTCTGAAATTTCGGGCCTTGATTCTCCAGAACCCCCGTCTCTAACTCCCTCCAAAAAATTAGACTTTCCAAATACAGATCAATTTCATTTAGCAGATTCGACAGATAACCCGACTGTTACAGTAAATCACCTCATAGATAACATCCTCTCACACCTGGAAGTTCACAGAGGCCGACATAAACTGTCAGCTGAGGACTTAGAAATCATCAAAGAATCGCTGGCAGACATCAGAATAGTACTTAGCAAACAAGTAAACAGAATAGCCCAGCTAGAAGGTGCCTTGAAAGTAACACAACTTCCAATAGCCACCACTCCATTTGCCACTAGTAAAACCACACGGAATTTGGACCCAAAGTCTGTAACACCAGCCCAGACACAGGGAAGATCTAGACAGAAAGATACATTCTCCTCCCCTGAACAACATCCAGGAGGACGGAACAGTGCAATTCCCCAGGATACCCCTAGGAGAGTAGATAGTCAGCAGTGCACAGTACAAAGTGATCAAGACTACACGCTACAAGCTCAACCAGAAGAAGAGTACACTCTAGTCCAACACAAAAAGACTACGAAAGTTAGAACTCCCACTACAAATATCAATACATTCCCTACAAGTCAGGGCCAAACACAACAAGATTACATACTACTTCTTAGTAGCAAGGAAGGAAGACATCCTCCACGCTCAATTAAATCCAAGCTAATAGAAGAAATCAAACCACATAAATTAGGAGTGCAAATACTGGAAGTAAGAGTGACCAGATCGCAGGAACTGCTTATTCGCTGCAAGGAGGAGAAGCACCTGGAGACATTGAAAAAAAGCAATCCTAAGCTCTAGCCTCAAGGACCAACTGAAGCTACGCACACCTCAGAGCAAGCGCAGGAAACTTATACTTCTGGGAGCCCCAGCGGAATTAACACTAGAGGAGATAAAGGAAGCTATCTTCTCACAGGTGCAAATAGTTCCAGGGAGTGAATACCACTTTCAACAAAAACAAACGAGGTCCTCACAGAAATCTAACTGGATTATCACTCTACCAGTACAAATAGCTGATAGGCTACTAAGCATACAGAAGATCTTTCTAGGATTCTTCTATTGTCCCATCAAACAGTATCTTAGAGTTATACGCTGTTATAAGTGCCAAAGTTTTGGACATATTAGTAATACTTGTGACTCAGATATTGCCTGCGCAAAGTGCAGCAAGAATCATTCCACCACAGAGTGCACATCGGAATTTGAGCACTGTATAAACTGTCTAAGGCACAACAGCAACAACGGTACAGATCTTGAAACGGATCACTCAGCAGCAGACTCAGGATGTCCAGCATATCGACATCAACTGCGATACCAGGAAGAAATTGCCAACAAATCACACTGGATCAATATAGGCACTAGAAAACGCTTAAAGGCCTAAAGTTCCTCCAATGCAATTTACAACGTGCTAGGGCTGCCACTCTCAACCTCTTTGATATTATGGTCAGCACAAACACTACAATAGCATTAATACAAGAACCCTACACAACTAAAGGAACTATGCCTGGAGCACCTAACTCATGCAAGTCATACTACTCATTAAATAACCTAGCAGCAATAATTTACAATGGCCCACTTAATCCCATATTAATAGATGCCACGGAACATACAGTCACAATCTCAATTAATACCATTCAAGTACAGCTGTTTATCACCAATGTCTACTTTCCCCCATCATGCAATTTGGAAACTGCTCTATCTGAAATACAACCTGCAGTATTAGCTCACAAATCACTAATACTTACGGGAGATTTCAACGCTACAAGCAGACTCTGGGGTGCCCCTAATGACGATGAAAGGGCAGGAATACTGTTGGATTTCATAGCCCAAAACAGCCTGGTCATAATAAATCCTCTCAACTCCCAACCTACTTTCAACACCACAAGAGCAAAAGGATGGCCTGACATTACACTTACCTCAGCGGCAATAGCATCAATAATCGATAATTGGAATCTACCAGATATACCCTCTTTAAGCGATCATAAAATTATAACCTTCCAGTTAGAATACAATACACACTACTGGGTAAAGCAGAGATTTAAAACAGCCTATGGGGGACATAGTACCTTCATCAATAAAGTAGAACCGGATATTCCAGTACTTATGCATAAGTTTCTCTCCTGCACTGCAAAAGAAGAACTGGATGAAGCATATTACTGCATGATTAATAAAATAGTAGCAGCTGCAAAAGAAGCCTACAAAATAAAATCCTTTAAAGCCTCAGAAAAATTAATTTGGTGGAACCAAAGCCTCACAGCTAACAGGAGTAAAGTACGCGCACTCAGAAGACGAGCGCAAGCAGAATCAAATGACAACACTAGAGCACAATACTTCCAACAGTATAAAAAGGAATTAGCAAGATACAAGAAACTAATTTTAAAAACAAAAAGAACAGCCTGGAAACTGCACTGTTCACAGTTCGAACAAGTATATGGCCCAACTCAAAGAATAGCCACAGATAATATTTTTACTCCACTACAGATCTCAGCAAAATTAGCACCTTCACACAATAGCACAACAGACGTGATCCCTCAACTGTTGAAATCCCTTTTTCCTTCAGACACTATAGAAGAAGATAATAATTTACAAACACAGCTAAGAATACAGTTTCAAGAGAGAATTTGCGACAGTCCCAATTCAGATCCTGAGCTTTTTACAACAGGGGAACTTAAAACAATAATCAAAGCACTGAATAAACCAAAGGCTCCCGGACCAGATGGTATAGTGAGTGAGTGAGTGATTATGGCGCAAAACCAGAGATGATTATGACGCGCCAAACACAAGGTGGGATGATTACAATTGATGTCATTAAAATTCAATAAATAAAAACAAGTAGATAAATTTACCAAATCCAGAGGATGAAGTCATATAAACACAAGTTAAAAGCACATATTAAAATTCAAGACAGAGTTTTCAAAACAAATTACATTTGGTAATAAAAGCCAGTTTCTTTTAAATAATAAAATAAATTACAATTGACCTCTCTTCCGATTAAACGGTCGAGAGGTAAGTCACAGCTATTAAAATATTTCTGGCGAAGATTATTAAAACATGGACATTCCATTAAAATATGACGAACAGATAAACAAACATTGCAATTAAAACAAACAGGCTCATTTTCAGCTTTGAGAAGATAGTTATGTGTGACTCTAGTGTGACCTATTCTGAGGCGAGTCAAAAGAACGTCCTCCTTACGATTTCCAGCAAAATCCCAATGTTCAATTCTAGGCTGGACGTTTCTCAACTTGTTGTGATGCTGACCATCCCAAATTTGCTGCCATTTTTTCCGCATCTTCCCCTTGATTACACAGCAGATGTCTCTAAAAGGAATAAGGCGAGTGGACGGTTCAACAGCATATTTGCCTGCGATGTCTGCAAGCTCATTTCCCTTTATTCCTGCATGTCCAGGGACCCAGCAGTACAGAACTTCATATCCTCGAATTGTTAAATTTATATGAATTTTGAGAACATCCACTACCACAGGATTCTGCGTGTTGGGAAAAGCTTCCAAGGATTTAAGAGCAGTATACGAGTCTGTATAAACTATGAACTTTTTGTGGCAGAGCTTTGAGATGTACAAAAGACCGTAATATATTGCAGTTAGTTCAGATGTTAGGACTGAGAAAGCATGGTGCAGGCATCGGCCCTCAATGTAATCTTGAAATAGAAAAGCCATCCCGACATGATCATTTGACTTTGATCCATCTGTGTATATCGGATGATAACTGCTATATTTGTGCCTGTGCTCAGCGAAGAGTTGTCTGTAAACGATCTCGTTAGTGCTCGCCTTTACGTGATGTTTGAAAATATCGAGAAGCTGGATACGTGCATTTTCCCAAGGTGAAATTTCAAAATTCTGTACTGCTTGAGGGCACATATCAGAGAGGGAAAGTTCCTCAATGACAGGGCGAACTCTTAAAGGAAAAGTAGGAACACAGGATGGACGTGTTTCATATAATGTGTTACACTCATTATCGTGTAAGCGCAGCTTATTGGGATGTTCAGGTTGGGATAGAATATTAAAATATTGCAAAAGGGACAATTGCTCACGCCTCAGATAAAGGGATGGTTCGTTAGAGTCAACATATAGGCTCTGTACAGGAGAAGTCCTGAAAGCTCCTGAACAAATCCGCAAACCTTGATGGTGAACAGGATCCAGTTTTAACAAAACAGATGAGCGAGCAGATCCATAAACCACTGAGCCATAGTCCAGTCTAGAGCGGATAAGCGCTCTGTAAATGCGAAGCATGGAGCAACGCTCTGCACCCCAGGAGGTGTTCGCCAACACTTTTAAAATATTTAGTGTTTTGAGACATTTCTTTCTCAAGTTTAAAACATGAGAAAGGAAAGTCAATTTCTGGTCGAACGTTACTCCTAAAAATTTCACTTCGGGCGCAACTGGAATAATTGTACCATTCAAATATAACTCAGGTTCAGGATGGAGACCACGCTTCCTACAAAAGTGCACGCACACAGTTTTCTGTTTCGAAAATGTAAGTCCCTGTTTGTCTGACCATTCTTGGACCTTATTCAGAGCCATCTGCAATTGCCTCTCTATGTATCTCATGTCTGCTCCTCGACAGCTAATCTGTAAATCATCTACATATAGTGATCCCAAGATGGTAGGAGGAAGTTCTTTTAATACAGAATTTATTTTTAAACTGAACAGCGTTACACTAAGCACACAGCCTTGAGGCACACCCTCTTCCTGTAGGAAAACATCCGAAAAAACAGAGCCAATCCTTACTTGAAAAGTTCTACTGTTTAAGAAATTCTGAATGAAAATTGGTAGGTTGCCGCGCAAGCCACTCTCGTGAAGATCCCGGAGTATACCGTATCTCCATGCCGTATCATAAGCTTTTTCAATGTCGAAGAAAATCGAGACAAGGTGGCTTCTTACAAATGCTTTCCGAATGGAAGTCTCTAGGAGGAGCATGTTACCCACGGTTGTTCTCCTCTTTCGAAAACCACTTTGATAAGGCGATATAATACTATTCTTTTCCAAGAAGTAGACTAGGCGGCTGTTTACCATCTTTTCAAAGAGTTTGCAGAGGCAACTCGTAAGGGCAATTGGTCGATAGTTGGAGGGATTCCTTGGATCATTCCCTGGCTTGGCAATGGGAATGACAACAGCTCTCCTCCATGCACTGGGGAAAATACGCTCCTTCCACACTTTATTGTAGAGTGAGAAGGGCAGTCAGTGACTTATAGGACAGATGCTTTAGCATTTCGTAATTTATGCCATCAAAACCCGGAGAAGACGTATGTGTCTGCAATAAAGCTCTCTTTAATTCCAGCATAGTAAATGCTCTATTGTAAGGCTCAGATTTGGTAGAGTTGGATGCGATGGAACTTGTTTCAGAGTGTTGCTTCATAGATAGAAATGCAGGTGAATAGTTTCTGCTGGAAGAAACGGCAGCAAATGTCTCACCAATAGTATTCGCAATTTCTTCTATGGAGCTTATCACTCGGCCATCTTTTTCCAAAAAGGAAACTGAGTGGTCTTTATATATGCCGCATGCTTTTCGAACTCTTTCCCAAACCCGCTTACTAGGCGTGGAGGATGTTATTGACGACACATATGAAATCCAAGAATTCCTTTGGCTCTGCCTTCTTACTTTGCGTGCATTTGCTTTGGCTCTTTTAAAGGCTATGAGGTTTCGCAGAGTAGGATATCTACGAAAAATACCCCATGCTTTTTTCTGTTTTTTCAGTGCTTCATGATAGTCGCGATTCCACCACGGTTTCGAATATTTTAGTATTTTTCCTGATCTTCTAGGAATCGAAAGCATAGCTGCCTGAATAATAGTATTAGTAAAAGCTTCCACAGCGTCATCGATATGCACATCTTCTATCATTTCCTCTGTCAGCTCTGCAGAGGAAGAGAAGAGTTCCCAGTCTGCCCTATCGAGCATGAATCGAGGGGATCTCGACATGGGGTTTGCTCCTCTTCGTGCAAGAGATATAAAAATGGGATAGTGATCGCTGTTGTAAAGATAATTTCCCACACTAAACGTGCAAAATGGCAGCAGAGATAGTGAACAGATGGCAAGGTCGAGAGCATGGAATGTCCTTGAAGGCTCGTGGAAGTAAGTATTCTGCCCATTATTCAGGAGACAAAGGCTGTGATCTTCGATCATCTGCTCAATTTGTCTTCCTCGGCAATTTGTATCTTTACTACCCCAGAGCGAGTTGTGGCCGTTAAAATCTCCTATTATTATGAAAGTCTCAGGCAGCTGCTCTAAAAGATCATTTAAATCTTGCTGATCAATGTGCTCATTAGGAGGCAAATAAAGAGAAACGACTGAAACTACAATATCAAAATTTACTTGTACCGCGACAACTTGGAGAGAAGTCGTCAAAGGAAAGGAACTTGAGGGATAATCCAGCGAGGTGAGGAGACCTACACCTCCACTGGCACGCTCACCTGCAAGTTTATCCTTCCTGACGAGAGAAAACCTCCGAAGTTTTGCATGTTGATCTGGTTTCAGATTTGTCTCTTGTATTGCCAAGCAAACAGGATGATAAGCACTGATCATAGCTTTAATGTCAAGCAAATTTCGGTGGAAACCGCGACAGTTCCATGAGACGAGGGTGGCCATTATGACTGGTGTTGTTTGTTCTTTCTGTGTTCCTTTTTAGTTTTGCGCGGAAGTAGATGCTCGGGAACTTCCATTCCCTCCTCCACTTCCATACCGTCTGAATCTAGAGATTCAGAATTCATGGCATCTACAGATCGGCTTCTATTTTTGGATACTATATTTGGAGGCACAGTTTTTGGTTTGCTCGAGATTGTTACTTCTTTATTTTGTATCACATGGGTTGGATTTTCCTTTTTCTTGTTTGCAGGCTGCTGGGTTCTATTTGGTGGAGTCTGTGAACTTATGGAAGTTTGAGTGGCTATTGTGCGTGTTGATTTAACGGCGCCGGCATATGATTTGTTTGACTGAGGCTGTGTGCTTTGAACTTGTCTTCTAGCTTCGGCATATGAAATGTTTCTAGAGACTTTTATGGTCTGAACTTCCTTTTCTAATTTCCATTTTGGACAGGAACGGGAAAATGCTGGATGGTTGCCCTTGCAATTAATACACAGTGCTGCAGCGGTGCAATTATCGCTATCGTGGCCAACCGACGAGCATCGAGCGCACGTCAGGGTCCCACGACAGGACATCTTGGAATGGCCAAAACGCTGGCACTGGAAGCATCGCTTGGGGTTTGGAATATAAGGTCTTACGGGGCAATTTAAATATCCAGCCTTAATATTCTTCGGCAGATCAGGCGAATTGAAGGTCAGGATCACGTGCTTCGTGTCAATCAACTGACCTTCCTTACGCATCTTGATCCGCTTGGCAGCACAAACCTTTTGATCAGCTAACTCGGAGACGAACTCTTCTTCTAAAACACACAGAAGGTCGATTTCCGAGATCACGCCTCTACAGAAATTAAGCGTTTTGTGCGCTGACGCAGTTATAGATACCTGTCCAAATTTGGTTTGTCGTAAAAGTGAAGCAGACTGGGTGGCCGAAAAGGTATCAATAAGCAGATCTCCCGAACGGAGACGCTTTATGTTCCTTGGCTCACCTATGCAAGAATGAATGTATTTGTTTATCAGGAAAGGAGACATCTTTTTAAATTCTTCAGAGGCACTGGTAACAACAACAAAGCGAGGAGATTCAGTAGTTACTTTGGCATTTGCATCGGTACGAATTTTCTTGCTCAGAGATTTGTCAATGATTTCAATATCTTTATTTGTGTCGTTTGTTTCAGGTTTTTTTAAAATAAATAAGGAAGCCATAATTGAAAAATATAAGATTCGGGTCCGACGGCCCCGCTCACCACGGAGCCCAACAAGGGAACACAGATTCCTGTGTTAGGGCTAGCCGGACCTATACGCAAACTGAAGCCCCACAGTCTGCTTTCCCGAAAGCAGGTACTCCCGAGAGCTTGACCTCAAGCCACTGACACAAGGACTAGTGACCAGCCGATTGACACCCGTGAGAACGACTAAGGTGCCTCCCGTTTAGCTGAAGCAGAGGCCAAAGTAGTGTGTTGGGGACAGTACCTCGCCCAACTACCAGGACCCTCCTTTCCAGCGACACGGGTCTCCACGCACGGCAAACACGTGGGCAGTTTTCTCGCCACTCGAGAACTAGAGACAAGGTCTGTTCTAGTCTCTCCTGACGAGCCCCAAACTTCGTAGAGAAACCACAAGGGAGAAGAGTACGGAAAAAGATCGAGCCAAGAGGAGAGGAGACGGAAAAGAGGAAAGATCACTGGGGCTCCAGGATCGTGACACCCGTCTCACCAAGAAGATGATCCCCTGAAGGGGAAGCACTCATTGGAATAGGCAGGATGTTCGATGGCAACTGTTGGTCGGCTGCTGTTATTGTGGTCGATGCAATTAATGCATGCTGTGGCATCGGCTGTACATTCTTTGCAGTCGTGGTGACCGGCGCAGTAGGCACAGTAATTTGTGCCTCTGCAGTCCTGCACATGTCCAAATCTTTGGCATTTAAAACAGCGCTTGATATTGAAGTGTTCTGTAGCTGCATGACTTTTCCATCCAATACAGACTTTTGGGTAGCGCATAAAGACTTGGAAGGCATGGGGAAAGCATTCTGCCACCCATTTGACATTCCTACGCTGCTTGAGTTTGAAGACAAATCGCACATCTGCGGCCTGTAATCCAAAGTCTTCTATGCGGGATTGTAATTCCGTTAGTTCAATATCAGGAGGTAGATTATGAATCG
This sequence comes from Stegodyphus dumicola, assembly GCF_044657685.1. Taxonomy (NCBI): domain Eukaryota; kingdom Metazoa; phylum Arthropoda; class Arachnida; order Araneae; family Eresidae; genus Stegodyphus; species Stegodyphus dumicola. Next base: position 123,261,920 of record NC_140779.1, on the reverse strand, counting down.
CTCTTAGTGGTTTTTTGACTGCAGGTAACTTAATATTGACTAGTGATGATGCTTTGTCTGAAGATAGTGAGTGAACTAATTTTTGACGATCCTCCTCTGAAGAGCACGCTACTGCTAAACCTCCACGCTGAATGGGTCTTATTTGATGAACCTGAACTCCTAATTTAGGTAGAGGAAATTCCTGAGACAGCTTCTCCCTCAATTTCCTGCTTGTTGTAGTAGCGTCTTTTGGATAAACCAGAAGGGTTGGAGCAGATGCAACAGGAAGGGGTTGCTGTTGTAATACGGCTGCGTAAGAAAGACCTGATGTGGAGGGGAGAGGAATCGAAGAATCGGCAGTATTAGCTGGTTGTAATACAGGTGGTGCGTGAGAAGCCTGGCAACACTATTGTTGAGGTGTTCACTTCTGCCTCAGTGGTGGGTGGTTTAGTTACGTATTCAGGGCCTTGAAGGGCAACCTGTTTTAGGGCATCCAAAGAGCGTACAAGTTTTTCCCTAAGTTCTGATGGTAGAACGTGTTTACCACCTCTATACAAGGTTGCAATGGAATAAATGCTGTTATATAGCAGATTAACTTTCTCACTGTAATCCTGATCTGTAGCAATCAGTAGCAAGGGATCACACTCTTCCGTATTTAGAGTCTCAGCATTAATCACTGATATTCGAGACATTATTTGACATATGATGATGAATTATAAATAATGAAGAGAGTAGTACACTATATACCAATTGATATTGAAATAATACACAAGATAATCCAAAGATAATATTAATGATAACCAAAGATTAACTGAGTAGATATGACTATAACAAGTAAAGTGACCCTAGGTACATTGGATCAGAGTATAACAGATATAAGCAGAAAATATAAAATTAGAGAAAATTATACTCTATATGCCAAAAAATAATATTATACTCAGGAAAAATTCACCAATAAGGGTAATATTATACAGGAATGGTATACACAGTTAATTTACTAAGAGTAAAGTAATGACACAAAAAGTACATGCCAAGATCAAAATCACAATGTATATAACAGTAAATACTGATAAAATTACAAAAATTATATGAATAGCACCAAAATATTAATACAGCATATATGAGAACATCAAATAATAGTCAATTAGCAAGAAAACTGCATAAAAACATAAGTTATATCATTAAAAATGATGAAAATCGAGAATAGAAAAGTTGTCGAATGAGATTCCGACAAAAGTCAAATGTCGAGAAGGGGTTCTCGACAAAAAGTTCGATGTTTCGACAAGTGTAAAAAATTCGTCAGCAGGACGGTGGCCATGGAAGTCGGAATCCGCTAAGGAGTGTGTAACATCTCACCTGCCGAAGCAACTAGCCCTAAAAATGGATGGCGCTCCAGCGTCGAGCCCATACCCGGCCGCTACGACAGAGCTCCGCTTATGTCGGAGACTTAAGTCGTAGTGAGTAGGAGGGTCGCAGCGGTGTGCGTCGAAGGTGCCGGGCGTGAGCCCGCCTGGAGCCGCCGCTGGTGCAGATCTTGGTGGTAGTAGCAAATACTCAAGAGAGAACCTTGAGGACTGAAGTTGGAGAAGGGTTCCATGTGAACAGCAGTTGAACATGGGTCAGTCGGTCCTAAGCGATCGGAGAAGTCCGTTCCGAAGGGGGACTTTGAGCTTTGCCTGATATAAGCACGTTTGTCCCCCTGTCGACCGAAAGGGAATGGGGTTAATATTCCCCAAGCTGGACACGGAGATTGGAGCTTCGGCTCCAAATGCAGTAACGCAATCGAACTCGGAGACGTCGACGGGAGACCCGGGGAAGAGTTATCTTTTCTTTGTAAGAACTCGTGTCCCTGGAATCGGATCATCCGGAGATAGGGATGGTGAGTTCGTAAAAGCACCGCGGCTCTTGCGGTGTCCGGTACGCTCCTGTCGACCCTTGCAAATCCGAGGGAGAGATAATGATTTTCGTGCCAGACCGTACCCATATCCGCAGCAGGTCTCCAAGGTGAACAGCCTCTAGTCGATAGAACAATGTAGGTAAGGGAAGTCGGCAAGTTCGATCCGTAACTTCGGGACAAGGATTGGCTCTGAGGACTGGGCCCGTCGGGCTGGGGTCCGAAGCGGGTGTGGCACTGCATCGGGACTGGGCGAGACTGGCCGTGAAAGCGGTCCGGCCCGGACCAGCGTCGGGGCCTTCCCGTGGAATGCCTCAGCTGCGCGGCGCACCGGGCAGAAAGCTCGGAGCGACCGTTTCGGCGGGCAACTAACAGCCGACTCAGAACTGGCACGGACTAAGGGAATCCGACTGTCTAATTAAAACAAAGCATTGCGATGGCCGGTGACCGGTGCTGACGCAATGTGATTTCTGCCCAGTGCTCTGAATGTCAAAGTGAAGAAATTCATCCAAGCGTGGGTAAACGGCGGGAGTAACTATGACTCTTAATGCCTCAGACCTCGCGAATCGCTGAGGTGAGCCGGCGATTCGTTTCTTTTTTTATGACCCTATGTTTGCATAGAGGTTTCCGAGAGTCAAGCGTTGGGTGGTCCGGAACCAACTAAGCCTAAGTTCGGACTTAGGATTTTGGACTTAGTCTGATTTCTGAAAGTTTGGACTTAGAGTTTGGGGGGAGACCTGGAGCCTGACGTAGTTACCTATCACATTGCAAAGCATCGGTAAAGGTAACCCCACCTCCACGTGGTGCCGGCTGGTAACTACCCCCCTGGGGTAGGCTAACGGGGGCCGCCTTATCATTCCACCAGCGAAGGGCTGGACTTCTTTCTCGGCTATCGGGCCTTAGGGCAACGCCGGTTAGAAGGGATTGACTTAGGTTGACTTTATCTCTTTCAGAGTCAATGTGCACAACCGCGCTCAGGACTTAGTCTTTGAGACGACAAGCGGTAGGAAGGCAACGGCCAAGAAGCCGTCAGCCGATTAAATCCCTCCTCCTCCCTCGGGTAGGAATGGGTCCCGCCGGGAGGAACGGCGCGGAAAGTTGAACGATCCCACTGTAACGTCCTATGGGCTATCAAGTGGAAGCCGAGGGCGACGTGACTGCGTAACTTAAGAGCCTCTCCGTCAATCTTGGATACACTGTGAGAGATAGCGACAAGGATACGGGACCATCCGCTTCAGGTGGATGGATCCCAGAGTCTGACTCCCAGTGGGACGGCCTTCGGGCCAATTTGAACGCTACCATCGTAACGTCCTTGGGCTGTCAGTGTGGAAGTCGGGGGCGACGTGACCGCGTAACTTAGAGCCTCTCCGTCAATCCCGAATACACAGTTAGAGACAGCGACGAGGATATGGGACACCGACTGCCCTGAGGCAGCCGGATACCCGGAGCATTAAGCTCGCGGTGGGCGGCCCTTTGGGCCACTTTGAATGTGCCCTGCCCGGATTCCGGGTGGGATATCAGAGTTGGGACTGTTTCAGCATCCTCTCCAAAATCCCGAAGCGGTGAGGGACGGCACTGCTAGGGTGGGAGTCGCTATGACTCACCGTAGTGACCATTATATGTCGTAGTATATTTAATGCCCAGTGTGTAGTAGTAGTCTAAGTTATTTTATGTTGATAACACCTTTGCCCAATGCTCATATTTTGTCTCTATTCCATATGAACTCTGAAGTTTTCACTTTTGGTTCTTCTGCTGAGACGATGACTGCTACTACTTCAAGCGACCAGACTGAAAGAGGAAGCGAGGTGTATGCTGACGTACCTGTGGGTGTCCTGTCATGCGAAGATTGCCAGGAGGAGTTCTCGGGATTCGGGAGCTTCGCGGCGCACCATCGGCAGAAACACTCTAGGGTGGTTCTTGCTAGGTGTGACCGATGCGGCAAAAGTAGTCAGAACTACTTATCAATCAGAATCCACCGAGGGAAGTGCGTGAGCGGCTGCCGAACGGCGCCCGTTGAGAGACATCACGTATGCCCCGAGTGTGGTGCGGGGTTTACTTCGAAGGCGGGACTAACACAGCACCGGAGGCATCAACACTTAGCTGTGCTTAACCAGGAAAGGTTAGCACTCAGGTCTGCCACCAACCCACGACGATGGTCCGAAGCTAAGACGACGCGACTCATGGAGACGATAGAGGAACTACGCACTGCACCCATTGCGGAGCAGGTTGAGCGGTCCTTGGCCAAACTGCCTGGTAAGACTAAAGTCCAGATCCACAATAAAGTCAAAGCCATCCGAAGGAAGATTGCTGCTGGCAGTCGACCGTTGGTAAGTCGGGAAACCGAGGCAGACTTAGCAGAGCCAATACAGACCCCACAGGGGGTCAATGACCATCCAAACAGTCTGGCAGGGCATGAAGTCCCAGGATGTGGACACGATGCGCCGGCCATAGCAAGTGAGCACACCCGGGAAGTATGGAAAGAGATGGACGAGCTAGTTACCAGTATGGTTGCGAACCTGGGGACAGAGACACCCAGACGCAAACCCAAAAAGCTGCGCCAGAAGGCAAAGCGAAGAAGGGTGACCGAGTCGGAGAGTAGTAGCCGAAGGATTTCGCGTTACGCGGAATGCCAGAGGTTGTACGACTTGGTTCCGGGTAGACTTGCCCACAAGCTGCTAGACAGCAGTGACACTGATACGGCACCTCCTGACCTGACCGTGGCGGAGACTTATTTCAGCGAAGTCTTTGGAACGCCAAACGACGTCTGCGGCGAGTCGCGAAAGACACCCAATCTCCCGGGTACGTGTGAACGACTGTTGGCTCAAATTACCATTCAAGAGGTAGCTGAGGTGATAACCCACAGCTAAGCTAAGTCTGCAGCGGGTCCTGATGGCCTTCAGTTTGCCGACCTCAAATACCGAAAGGGAGGGAAGAAGCAAACTGTCGTAAGAGACGTTGCCAAGATTTTCCAGATTTGGCTGAGTTCGAGGAAAGTACCTGCGGAGCAGGCGCTGACTCGAACGATCCTTATCCCAAAAGAAGGCGCAACACCTGTGGACATGGCGAAATGGAGACCGATCTCCATTGGCAACGCACTGATGCGTTTGTTCACGGCCCTTATGACTAAAAGGCTACGGAGCGTAGTCGCCCTATGCGAAAGTCAACGTGGCTTCATGCCCTGCCCCGGCACTCGTGAGAACTTGTTTCTCTTAGAGAGGGTGCTTAGAGAGGGGAATGCAGAAACTCCGCAGACTGCGGTGATACTGCTGGACTTCGCTAAGGAATTCGATACTGTGGGCCACGAACACTTGTTCCGGGCTCTGAAACGGCTTAATGTGTGTGATGGATTCGTGTCAATGATCCGGGATCTTTATGAGAAGTCAGTCACCCAAATCAGCGTGGGAGACAGTCGATCCGGGAACATCCGTTTCAGACGTGGGGTGAAGCAGGGCGACCCGATGTCCCCTGTACTGTTCAACATAGCAGTCGATCCGTTACTATCCCAACTGCAGGACGGAGGACGAGGTGTGGCACTGCACGGAACAACTGCGCGTCTGGGCTGTTTAGCCTACGCAAATGATTTGATTCTGCTGGCCCAGAGCGTTGAGGATATGAGCTTGCAGCTACAGATCGTCGACAGATTTTGTCGAGAATTTGGGCTGCTCCTCAACGTTAAGAAGTCCTGCTCTCTGTTCTTGATCCGGCGGAGGGACCACACGGTTCTTGACACCACCACGATCTGGACGGTAAACGGAGAGACGATACCAACAGTAACGGCCGAGGAAACGTTCCGCTATCTCGGAATTGACTTCTCGCCTCTTCGGGGTCCTGTCCCACCTTCCACCTTAAGTCTGCTGGAGGGGTGGTTGGAGAATATCGGGAGGGCCGCTCTGAGTGCGGACCAGCAAGTGAGGATGATATCCGCATTTGTGATTCCCAGGTTACTCCACCAGCTGTGTGCGACCCCAATGAATGCGGACACGTTAAAGAAGGCTGACCGAATGATAAGAGGAGCCGTTAAGAGGATATGCAAGTTGCACCCATCGACGACAGATGGTGTGATCTATAGTTCCCGAAGAGACGGCGGACTCGCCGTTCCTCGGTTGCTGAAAGTGGTCGCCGCCGCGAGGACTCGCGGTTTGCTGAGCCTACAAGGATCAACGTACCGATGCATTCCGGAAGCGTTGGCGGACTACCCCGTCTGGGTCAGCGTCACCAGAGAGTGTGAACGCGCCGGCTTTGCCGTGACTCCAGACTCGGTGAATGTCCAACTTCGCGGATGGAGGCAGCAGGAAGTTGAGAGATGGGCGAGGCTGCCTCAACAGGGGAAAGGCGTCCGCCACTTCATTGCTGACCGAAGGGGAACAGCTGGATTGAGCGACCCGTAGGAATTCGGGTCAACTCCTGGATTACGAGACTCCAGATGAGGACCAACACATATCCTACACGGCAAGTCCTATCACGAGGTCGTAAGGAGGGCGATGTAAGTTGTCGGCTTTGCCGCTTCCCGCATGAGACCCTTCACCACCTTAGTGCGTGTCCTAGACTTAAGAGCGCGCGCATTAGGAGACACAACAGGATCGTGAACTTGCTCCAGAAGAGATGCAGGTTGCTGGGATGGCGGTCCAGAAAGGAGTTCACGTTCACCCTGGAGGACGGCTCACGCCTGAGACCAGATTTAGTAGTATACAACGGAACGAGAGTCGTTGTTGTGGACGTGACCATTGGCTATGAGACCAACGATCCATGCGTGTTTTTGAAGGCGTACGACGGGAAAGTGAGGAAGTACGAGCCTCTCTTCGGAGTAATCCAAGAGGAGGGGCTGGGTACTGAGATCATATTCCACGAACTAGTCATCGGCGCGAGAGGTGCTTGGCCCGCAGGCGTGAACAAACCTGTTATGGCTGATCTGGGGATCAGATCTTGGCACTTCGAAGTAATGTTGGCTAGGCGGGTGCTCCTGATGTCTGCTGACATGCTCCGACTAGTGAACGACGGAGCGGACGGATGGATCGCCACGAGGTAGAGATGCTGATAAAGATATAGCTGATGATGGTCCCAGATCAAGAGATCCACGGAGCCACTCGGAGAGGACCGGACGGCCTAAAGATTCCGCCTCGGCGGGCCGAGAGTGGTGCTGACGTGGTCGACAGCTCTGATCGTAGATGCAGAATTTCCTGGCTGGACGGTCTCATGTTGCCTAAAGTGACACGTGGTCGCGGAGGGTACTCATCTGACTGGACCGGGGGGGTGGAGTTGGAGCTGGTCCTTAAGTGGTCTGGTAAATTCTCTGCCTGTCTGTGCGCTGGGCCCGGGGTTTTTCGTCGGGATTTCCCCCGGGTGTAAGACGGATGTCCCAGCGTTTGAGAGATCCGGTAATAGGATCTCAGGGTCCCGACCGGGCAGAACTAGGCTGGTGCTGGTCCACTGGCGATGATGGGACGCCCGCCCCCGCTCTTGCGGCTGTGATAGTAGTTAGATGTATTTAAGGATGGATTTGTCCTTCTAGGGGCTATCTATGGGCTCATGTGAGCAACGCAACTAGAAGATGACCGTTGGGCGGATGGCTGGCCTGGGACGGTACGACAGGTGCCTTATCTGCAATTTGATGGCCCATCCCGGTGGACGCCTAGCGGACAAGGGACCCATCACCTGGCGTGAACTCGGACGTCCAGGATTGCGGTAAGCGTCAGATACACTGTGGGTGATATCTCCTCACGCTTCTTGGGTAAGCTATCACTACTTATTAGTGGTGTGAATGAGGACGGATGATTGCTAGTATGACTACATACCGCAGATGCCTGATATTCTGTGGTCAAGTGCCTACGGGAGGCCTGGTATCCTTGGAAATCCGCTCGGACGCGATGTCGTCACGTGGCGGCCGTAGCCAAATGCCTCGTCATCTAATTAGTGACGCGCATGAATGGATTAACGAGATTCCTTCTGTCCCTATCTACTCCCCCCACGAGAGTCAGGTTCATCGTGCCGGGGGTGGCAACGCCTCGACTTCGGTTGGGGCGGCTAATGACTAGTCTTGAAAGACAGGTCCGTACGGACTAAACCGCCTCTGTTGCCAGGGCCGGAGGGTCAGGCGATCCTACTCCACCCACTCGCATACATTATTCTACCGAGGCATGGGAAGGGCTAAACTTAGTACCCCGCGCCGGGAAAGGGGCCCCGCCTTCGGGTGGGGCTTGCCCCATTGTCCTAGGGAATCCAGAGAACGGAGAGAAGTACCGCGGGGCCTCCGGGTGTCGGTCTACGGATTACCGGTGGTAGAGGATCGGGTCCCCTACAATCGGACAGCCGCTGTAGGTGTGGATCCCCCCGCATATAGTGGTAGTGCAGCCCTACCATCTAGCTCGCGTCAATCCCCTTGAGGGTGCGGGGACACCTCGAAGAGGTGCAATTATGACGGCGGCGTTCTCCCCTCAGGAATAAAACCTGGGCAAAAATTGTCTTTGCGTGCCTAAGCTTGGGACTTAAAAACTCCTGGGTGTCGTCTGGGCCACATCCGGATAGACCCTTGATTCTCATAGTGTGGAAAGCTTCTTTGTCTTGGGACGGATGATGGATGTAGACGTGCTGTGGATGCAGAGATGTGGGACTCTGCCGCCCAAAGAGGCAACCACGGACCTGGGTAATAACCAGATTCCCCTTCCGAAACACGTTCCTGGCAGCGCCTTGCAACTGCAGCGGTGCCCCCGGGATTGAAGCGGTAGGATCCGGAGGATTCAGCTCTGCCCAGAACCCAGTACGCAACGCACCAGGCCCTCTGAGTGTCGGTGGAAAGGTCTTGTACCCAACCACTGCCTCGGCCTTGGCTCTTCGGAGCCTTGAAGGATCACTTGGCGGCATCGAATTTGGCTACCTCGTCCGCTTAAAAATGTTCCATTATGTAATACCGTGACTCTGTCGACGGTGAGAAAACAGCATACCTGTTCGTGCAGGGTGGCATGGATAGAGCCAAGCACTGGAGAAAACCAGAATAAAAAACAATTGTTGAAACTAAAAGGAATTGAATAAAGGACTTGATATAAAAAAAGGAATTGACGGATCCCACAAATCAATGGGAAAATATAGCAGAACTGGCGCTAATTTAAGCAAAGTACAGCATGGCCGTACTAAATAGCGAAAGCATGGCTCAGAAATCCGATGAGGTTGGCATCCGTCTGGGGGTCGAGCGCGCATGACCTATTCCAGCCGTGGATCAAACCACAAAAGAGCTGGCTGCGCTATGAAAGACAAAACTGCTCGAGAAACCCGGTGGGGAACGGCAGGAGCTTCGGCTCCTGTCGTTCCCCATTTCTATGAAAACAAAAGTTGAGTTGTTTGCCTCCTGCTTCTGGGACTTAGAAAAATTCTGAAATTGTTGGACTTAGAAATAAAAAGGAAAATACCTAAAGGGCAGAAATATTCTAAGTCAAAAGGAAAATACCTAAAGGGCAGAAATATTCTAAGTCCAGAAAGGACTTAGAAATTTTACAAAGGTATAGTCCATATTGGACCTGAAGAAATTCTTCTAAGTCCGGGGTCTGAGGACCCTGGAAACAGAGTTCAGAGGGCACTGGACTTCGAAGATAATGTCTTCTAGGTCCGAAAAAGGACTTGGTGCGCTCAAGAGTAGAGCCACCATTCAATACTGAGGACGGCAGTATCGGAAGATTTCGAGCCCAGATCGGGACTCAGGTGGGATCGGCGGGGGCCTCGTGCTCCTGTCGCTCCCCATTTTTATGCAATAGGAAAGTTGAGTTGTTTGGCTCCTGCTCCTGGGACTTAGAAAAATCTCGGAGCTGTTGGACTTAGAATATAAATGAGAATAAAGAGCAAAAATAATCAAAGTCCAAAAAGGGACTTAGTCAATTCGGACATAGAAAGTATCGGAGGCAGCTGATATTGGAAGAGAACAAAAATACTCTAAGTCCCAAAAGGGCTTGGAGAGTTTGGACTTAGAAGAAAATTTCGGGTGCATTCGATGCACAGTTAGGGTATTCATAGCACTGGGTCCAACGGGCTTAGACATAAAAAAAGGACAATGTCCTTTTTGGAAATGAAGAAATTCGCCTAAGTCCGGGGCCTGATGGCCCTGGCAACAGAGTCCAGAGGGCACTGGACTTCAGTAGCAAAACTCTTCTAAGTCCAAAACGGACTTAAAGGACAGGCTTGACACACCTGGTCCAATACAGTCGGCACCACCAGAGTTTTCGGAGCCCAGGGTAAGGCCCAAATGCGGCGCTTACACTAACATCACCATTCGGCTCCGACATAGGGTATGAGCTCGAAAGCAGACCTATTATAATTCAAAAAGGTCTAGACTGGTGAAAACGACTAAGGCAAGGATCCTCTTGTCCTTCGTCCTCCCCACCGGTCTTTACCGGCAGGATAATAATTCAACCCGTCACGGGTTGACTCTCTGGAACGGTCTGGCAAACCGCTTCTGGACATAGACCCAAATACGACCATACAAACGGTCCGGGTAAAAAGGTTCTACTGGAGACTCGCTTAGGGTACTCCCATAGATATGCATGTTTAATGACCAACCGTCGGACCAAGTGGCGCGCGATAGAGACCACTAACACCGGTGTGTATTGACCTCTGGGCCCTGGGAAAGCCTAAAGTCCACACCAAAATCCAAAAAAAGTATTAAAAATACAAAATAAAAAAAAGTTTAAAAATCAAAGAAAATACAAAAATAGTAACAGAAATAACTAACACGGACGTAGCAAACCCGTGGGGAAAGCGTTGATAGAGGAACGAAAGGGCACACGGACCCCCGGATGTTCAATTATTCTAACTACAGCCTTTTCTATGGCTTTGTCCGGGTTCGCCACTAACCCTAAGGACACAGGCAGTTGGAGTGTCAATACCGTACACTGGAAGTCGTTGAGGCCCGCCTTTAGTGGCAGGGGAGTGGTACCACTCTTGGGAATCGGCATGGTGACATGTCCCGTTGAGCTCGGGAAACTGCCTGGCCTCCTCGATGAAAGGTGGAAAGTGGCGCGCTCCAGCTGTAACGGTTTCTTCGCCGTCATTCTATAAAATGGCGCCGGGTGGAGTCGCCTCGGTTAGTGAAGCAGCACTTCCCGAAGGAGCGCTTCGTTGAAATCCCTTGCGTCCCAGGCTAGGTTCCCTTGGGCGTGTCCCCGGGACCCTGGCGTCGGCCAGGCCTGTGGGGGTTGAGCTCCCCACGTTGTTGCCCGAGACGGAGTACTGTGGATCACGACTCCGGGCTGTTGCAGGTGGCACGTCAGAAACCTGACGGTTTTGGCGGTGGGACGTGACGAAACCGCCTGGGGGCCCCCTTGGACCCGGGACCGCCCCTGGAAACGTCGTGGGTCGGCTCAAACGTTTCTAAATATATGCTGACAATTGATTATCTTTTAGTATAAAGCGTTTCTTCTTATTATTATTATACATTACTCTAACTCTCATATATATAGCGATTTTTGAAAATTATTATACATCTTATTTATCCACTTATTGGAAACAATGACTGAAATAGCTGTCCAGGCGATGGCGGTCGAGCAGACTAATAGCAATGCAGACCAAAGAGAGGTCTTTGACCTGCTCACGGTCAACGGCGAACTAGAAAACTGTCTCAAGGAGGCAACCAAAATTCAGTCAAGGAAAGTCAGGGAGTTGTTTGGCAAACTCTCCTCTGAACTCATAAGCAAAGACAGAATTATAGCAGGACTCGAATCCAAGGTCGAGATCCTGACTACCACTCTTGAAAAAGTCCTGGCCAGTCCAACTAGGCAATTTGATGAGAAAAAGGAGAAAAAGCCGACGCAGGTAGAAACGCCTAAAGACGCTACGTCCTACGCTGCGATGGCAGAGAAAGGAAAAAATAAGGTTCAGAAGGAACCGAAGAAAAAGAAGAAGGCAAAGCAGGCACCAAAGGTGAGCCCAACACCAGTGCCTCGCGAGCCAGCTGTGCTGGTTTATCCTGAGGAGGACGGCCCAAAGACGGCGGAAGAACTTAAGGCGCTCTTAAAACAGAATATAAGGCCCGCTGAACTGCACGTGAAAGTCACGTCAGTCAGAAAACTGAAAAACGAGGGAGTGGCAATCTGTGTCACAAAGAGCGAAGACATGGATACGCTCAAGAAAGCCATAGAGGAAGCGAAAGGCCTCAAAGGCAAATGTGGAGTAAAGGAGCCCTCCACACGCAACCCTCACATTCTAATCTTCGATGTCGACAAAGACACAGAAGAAGCTGAAGTGACCAAGGCACTTCGAAAACAATTCGAGCTGCCGAAAGGTTCAGCCAAAGTCAGAAGCCGTCTCTCCGCACGGAAAGGCTATGAGCACTGGGTAGTAGAAACTACGCCAGATTTTACAAAACAAAAGATTTTACAAATAACAATGTTTGTAAACAATCTTTGTACAATGTTTGTAAAATCATTTACAATGTTTGTAAAATCTGTACAAACGCCAGATTTTACAAACATTGTACAAAGAGATTACAGCGTGTGACAGGCTATCCTTAGGTTGGTCTCGCCACCGTTACAAAGAGTACCTGTGCCCTATGAGGTGCTACAGGTGCTATAGATACGGGCATACGCAAAAGAATTGCGTAGAAACAGAGCAACTATGTTCTAACTGCCCAGGAAAGCACTCCTACAAAGAGTGCAATGAGGAGAAGACTTCCTGCAGAAATTGTACGGAAGTGAATTTAAAGCAGAGACAGAAACTGGACACCGCCCACTCTACAATGTCCAGAAACTGTCCGTGCTATGTGCGAGAGCTGCAACTGCAGCGTAACCGTACTACCTATGGTTAAGACAACCATAGGAAAGGCGGAGTTAATGCAATGAAACAATACGGACTATGGCTAGTGAATCCATAGAAAGTATGGTTTGGCGAATCTTTCAGGGTAACCTTGGGCGATCCAAGGTAGCTACCCTACACTTAGAGCACCTCATAGGTGAAGCCGAAGTCCCGCCGGATGTACTAATCGTCCAGGAGCCCTATCTAATCGACGGGGCAATAGCGGGAGTCCCCTTAGAGTGGAGGCGGATACACCGTGAAAAGGGGGCAACGGCGATCCTAGTCACCAATCCAAACATGGACGTGGCAATTAAACATCTCAATGCTTATATCGTAGCGGCAGAACTGACCACCCTGAGAAGGCGACTGATAGTGATATCTGTCTACTTCCCCCATCAATGCCCATCGATCCTTTTCTTGTAGAATTGGACTTAGTACTGTCGTACTTCCCACCAACAGAAGTACTAGCGGCAGGAGACTGGAACGCCAAGCACGAGGCTTGGGGTTCCCCTCAAACCGATGACCGAGATACCTCCGTCATGGAGTTCGTTTTAAGATCAAACCTCAATGTGCTGAACGATCCGGTCGCCCCGCCTACTTTCAGGACAGTAAACGGGGAAAGTTGGATAGATGTTGCTGTCGGCTCCGACTCACTATGTGATGCACAAGATACTTGGCGGGTAATCGAGGATACCCCCAGCGATCACAACTACCTAACCTACGAGATTGGTAGAAAAGAGTTTCGACAGCAAAGTCCAAGGTACAAATTAAACGAATTCCAAATTCGTAAAGCCATCCGACACTTCAGTAAGCAAGCGGATGAGCTCCTCAGTAAGATCCAAGAGGCAAGTACCATTCAACAACTGGACGAAGCGGTCGATGAATTCATGGGTTCCCTCAAAGCAGTGTGCGACCAACACCTGCTAAGGAAGAACGTAATCAGGGATCGCAAAGTTCCATGGTGGGATATGGAACTAAAGGTTAAGCGTAGTAAGTGCAGAGCACTAAGAAGGAGGTACACTAAGAGCCTGGTACCTCAAGAAAAGGCATTACTCTTGCTGCGGTATAAGCGTGAGAGAGCGACCTATCGAAAAATGATAGGCCACAAAAAGAAAATGAGTTGGCTCAAGTTCTGTGAAAGAACGGCCAGCATTAACGCATGGCAGCTTCCGTACAAGCTGGCTGCGGACGAAGTCTACCGCCCAGCAACACTCGGTAGCATTGGATGTACGCAAACAGGAAATACTCTGGCATTCCAAGAAATGATAGACAAAATAGTCGAAAGTCTTTTTCCAATAGACAACACGCAAGACGATACGCCAGAGCACACTGCAATGAGACGGCAGGTGCAAGCATATAATAACTTAAACATGGACCCCGACTTCACTGACACCGAAGTCCGAGAGGCCATGAAAAAACTGGCAAAAGGGAAGGCTCCAGGTCTCGACGGCCTCAACCTTGAAATCCTAATCGAACTGGAGAACATCGTTCCATCAGCCCTGAGGACGATTTTCAACAAGTGCCTAGCCCAGGGCCACTTCCCTACAGCTTGGAAGAGGGCCAAGCTCGTCTTATTCAACAAAAAAGGAAAGTGTCCAGATGATCCCAAAGCGTACAGACCGATCTGCCTGTTGCTATCGGTGAGTAAGGTGCTCGACAAGTTAATCACAAGTCGAGTTTATCACTTAGTGATAAGTAGAGGATTTGCCAGTCAAAACCAACATGGTTTCAAGACTGGCAGATCGTGCGACACAGCGCATCACGCGCTGTACAACACGGTCGTCAGCCACAAGGCGGACAATCTCTACACCTGCATTATCTCGCTCGACGTCGCGGGCGCCTTTGACAGCGTCTGGTGGCCGGCAGTACTTCACTTGCTTACCGAGACCAATTGTCCCGGTAACATCTATAATTTGATCAGGAGTTATTTTAAAGATAGACAACTCGTCTACGAGAGCAACACTTGCTATAAAGTTTACGAGGTGAACAGAGGATGCCCGCAAGGTTCGTGCAGCGGCCCTCTATTCTGGAATCTTATTGCCGATACCTGTCTCAAATTGGAAATGCCAAGAGGCGTTTCCATTCAAGCATATGCAGACGATCTCCTACTGATCGTCTCGGGTCATAGCAGAGCGACCCTTGAAAGCAATGCAAAAGAGGCAATTCAGAAAATAAAGTCATGGAGTGAGCATTATAAACTCACATTTAATCCGGCAAAGATGACCGCCATGACAATCAAAAGGCAAGGCTCATTCAAAGACAGCAGAACTCCTACGATCAAATGGGACAACGATTCTATACCTAGTGTGGAATCCTTCCGGTACTTAGGTGTAGTGTGGGATTCGAACCTGACCTTCAGCCCGCACATGGATGGAGTGAGGAACACCGTTCCTGACATGAGCCAAAAACTCATGCGGACCGCCAGACGCCTCTACTCAAATCATCCGGCCCTGTTGAAAAAGATATACATGGGAGCCATAGAGAGGTACGCCCTTTTTGGTAGCGGTGCATGGGGCCCGCGCCTCTGCAATAGTAAATTCAGAGAACGTCTCAATTCCATCCAGAGACCGTTCGCATTATTAATCTCAAAAGCGTACAAAAGTGTGCCCACACTTAGTGCGCAAGTACTAGCAGGAGTACTCCCGCTAGACCTAGCGGCGACCAAAGAGTTTGGCAAGTTCCAAATGAGAACAAGGGACACTCTCGTCAGTGTAGCCTCAGCTACCTTCGATCCAAAAGACTACGAAGAAAGCGTAGATCTATGGCCAGTCCATCCGGCCACGAGAATATCCATACCGTACAGCCTCAATAAGCCGTGTGGGGACGAAATGGAGATCTACACCGACGGTTCGGGACTTGAAGGACGTGTTGGCGCGGCCTTCGTGGTCCTGTACTACGGTGCGGAGATCCATGAAGAAAGATACAGGTTGGGAGACCTTAACAGTCTTCCAAGCAGAGCTCTTTGCCATCAAAAAGGCTCTCGAGTGGTGTGTGCAGAACCGCAAAGGTAAGTACACGTCCATACACACGGACAGTTTGTCATCCCTATACGCAATGACAAACTCCAGTCACCGCCACTTCCTGGTTAACGGCATTAAAGATCTTTATAGGCAGGCTATAACATCTCAAACGGTGGAATTCAAATGGATCAAGGCGCACGTCGGTCACCACGGTAACGAGCTGGCCGACGATCGTGCGAAGCGGGCAGCACTCAAGGAAGAGGTTGACTTTAGTGTTCCGATTCCAATGGCAAGATTTACACGGAGACTTAAAGATCTCTTACTCCGTGAATGGCAGACTCGATGGGAGTCGTCCGATAAGGGACGTCAAACGTTCCAATTTATAAGCAAAGTTAGCACAAAAGTGCTGTACGGCAACCATTATATCAATCAGGTCCTAACAGGTCATGGTAGATTCCCGCATTACCTTGCGCGAGTCGGACTGGGTTCGTCCGAGGAGTGCGCATGCGGAAGTGGAAACGGTGACGCGCTCCATTACTTACTGGAGTGTGACCTTACTCAGGCTACTCGAGATAAACTCCGTTTTGATCGAGGAAACCTGGGCTCACTGTTGACGGACTTTAACCTCCCTCATCTCGAGCAGCTGGCCCGAGAAGTTGGAGGGTTCGTCGAGCAGCTGGTCAGGGGAAGATGCTAGGAAGTCTCCTTCCGCCTATATAATAATACATGCAGGACAGTAATAGCGCCTACGGCACCTCTCGGTGCACAAGGCCTCGCCCGGAAGTAAAGTCTCACGCCTACAGTGCGTGTTCAGTTCCAACCAAAGGCATTAAGACCCACTATACCAAAAAGTGGTCCACGCAGGTTCTGTTAGTCCGTGACTGAGGTTGTGCTCGTAAGGAAGTAGATCTCATTCTGGTCACTACCACTAACCCTAATATATATGTAATAGTGCACAGTGGGGGTAGTGTTCCAGTCCTATGTCCCTATCTACTACTACTGACTGCTAATGTTTTTAAACTGTTGGCTGGTAAATTTTATCGCTCTTAAAGAAACTACTATAAGTGCGGAAATACTAATGCGATTTTTCTATATTTGGAATCCAACGAATGCCCAACCCAAGAGGAGCATTTTGATACCACTTTCAAAAATTTTGGACAATTATTTTGGATTTTAGAAAGAATTATAGGACTTTGAAAATTACGTTAATTTCATCTACAACAGTGCATTGTAAAACATATTGAGTTCATCCTTCAAGTAGCTGAAATCCAGTTTTCTCCCAAATTGGATATCTTGGATACTCTGGATTATTTATGGACATCTCCCACCTGTTTTAAATTTTTAATACTGTCATCTACTTAAATTGTGAAAGTCCTAAAAAGCTGGGATAAGTCTTTTTAATATTATACTTGCATTTTATTATTTTATAGTGAAATGTCATTTAAATAATATTAATTTAAGTAATAGTGTTTATATCTTTAATATTTCTTAGATTATTTTCATATTTTCTCATTTTATAAATTTTAATAAGTCAGTTACATAACATTACAATATTATTTATAGAAATTTCGTTTATTATTTTTTACTGTTCCTAAGAAATTCAAATTGTAGTTGCCATTTATAAACAATTATTTCTTCACAAGCACTATTTAAAACATCAAACACATTTTATTAGTATTTCAATAATTCATATAATTTAATTCATTTTCAGTTCTTTACACGTTCATATATATTTTAAATTTACACTCATTCAATAATTATTGATTGCTTAACTTTCTACATAGCTATTTAATATTAATAGGTTTTGTCATATTTATCTTTTCTTTTTTATAATTACATAATCTTTTTACACATATATAATTAATATATCAAATATTTAATATAAACTTTATTTTTTCCAATCTTAACTTAAAGCATAACTTTAATGATCTAAACTTAATACTTTACTTAAATTTAATTGTTTCCTTGTACATAAATATACTGAATTTATTACGCAAATTCATATCTTAATATATAAATTCATCTTAGTTATCTTTACTCACACTTTATTGATATAACGTATCAACGATATTAAATAGCTTCAATTTAATTAATACCTTTTTTGAGTCAATTTTTACTTAATTATAGGCTAAATAGTACTATAAATTATCAGTATTCTAAAATTCCAAAAGTGACACGATTATTTCTCACATATCCAACATCCCCTGGCTTAATTTCATATAGTTATCACAATTTTATACATTCCGTATACTTAATATTGTAATATTACATCAGCCTTTCTATTGACTTCCTTCACTTTGCCTCATATTCAACTCATTTTATTTTGCCTAAAATTCATTGTTATAACGATCCAAGTAGTATACAATTTTCCCATTGAGGTGATACCTTTTAGCATATCAATTTTTGAGTATATAAGAGCCTATTTTTAGTACAAATTGTCATAATTTTAGAATTCCAAGTCATACGATTATTTCTCACCCCTGCGACATCCTTTGGCATACACTTTAACTTGATATTATATAAATTTATTTCTCATAGACTACGTAGTAATTTCACTGACTTAGCTCATTTTTCATTACTTCCAGCTATTAATTTATTTTTCAACTTTTCTTATCACAATATTAATCCAAATACCTTCTTATCGACTTATTATTAAATACTGAGAAAAATTTATATAAGTTTTGTCATATTATTAATCTAGAGGATATTACATTTTATATTATTGTCCTTAACTTCTATCTGTATTGTATATTGAATACTCAGCTTATTATCACTTTAATCGCATAAGTACTAATTAATGGCATCACTTGATTCTACTCTTTCTCCTACTACATCTTCATCGATACTTAGTGACAGTTCTTTTACAACCTACGGATTATCAAACCAATTCAACACTACCAGCTATAGTACTGTCCATCTCATTAAAAGTGCTTCTTAACTTAGTCAATTTCTTGGATCTGAAAACGCTAAACATAAACTTAACAAAACTGATCAAAAATATATTAGTGATATTCTAGAGATTTTTCAATTAGGAATCTTATCAAGATATAACCAACTGGAATTCAAAGAACAAGAATTGGCAGTGTTAAAGGAAAATTAGAATCGGTCCAGGCTCAATTAGACAGTCGTCCTCACCATAACGACACTTTGGATATTACTTCTTTTCCAAAATTGCCAACCTTGGATCCAGTGAGTCACTCCACTATCTTAGACAGATTGGAAGAGGGCCCTTTTACACTGGTTCAAAAAAGGAAGAAACCCGTTAAAACAACTGTCCTGTCTGACCACGTACTGTTGATTAAATCTAAACTTCCTGACAAGTCGCCCAAACAGATTCAAGACTTCCTTTGTAAGTCAACGGCTCCAAAATTAGCATCGATTCCAATCAAGCATATACGACCTACCAAATCAAAAGAACTTTTAATACGCTGTGCTAATAAAGAACATATCTCAAAAGTAAAATCAGTACTTGAATCTCAAGATTTTACTTCCAACTTCAGCTTACGAGAACCCCAACAACTAAAAGACAATATTATTATTTTTGGAGTACCAAAGGAGCTCTCTTCAGACGAGGTTTTAAACACTATTAAAGCACATTTCCCAGCTGACCCAGATACAGTGATTCTACCAAGAACTCCTATTTCTTGTTCAGAGACTAAAAATAACTGGATCATCAGTGTCAACAGAGCCTACTTATTAAAACTAGGCTTCAAAGGACGTATCTATTTTGGATTTTACTCTTGCCCATTTCGGAAACACATCAAGCTATTTCGATGTTACAATTGTCAAAAATTTGATCACACCAGTTTTCAGTGCAAGGCAAAACCGGTTTGTGTGGTATGTTCTAAGGAACACGAACGTTCATCTAAAGACTGTACTAATCCTCCATATTGTATTAATTGTAGTCATTCAAACACAGTAGAAGACACAAAGTACGACTGCAACCACTCAGCCAACGCCAAATCATGTTTCAGCTACAAGAAGACGCTGCAACATCTGATACTGCAGGTGGAGCAAAATTAGCAAGTGAAAATCTTTCAAAACACAGTTTATACTCTTTAAACTTTCTCCTATGTAATCTACAAAGATTTGCAGCAGCAACAAGCCTGGCTGTCCAACAGACACTTGAATGGAATATCAATATAACTCTTCTACAAGAACCCTATCTAAATCTAGATAACTTACCAATTGGCTCATCCAGTAGCACCAAGCATTTTCTATCCAATACAAAATTAGCAAGTATTATTTACAATGGTACCTCTACTCCGACACAATGGAAAAAGACAGATCATACTATCTCTCTAGTTTAGGACTTTACAGAAGAAGCATTATTAATAGTCTGCGTTTACTTTCCACCAAGCACAGATATTTTTTCTCTTCTTTTCGAACTTGATTATCTCTCACAAGTACCTTTTAAAAACATTACAATAGGAGGAGATTTTAACGCTTCTAGTCCATTATGGGAAGCAACTGTGAAAAACAATAGAGCCCACCATCTAATAGATTTCATAGAATCCAATCATCTTTATATTCTGAATGATACTTCCTCTCCACCCACATTTGATAACCTAAGAACAAAGGGATGGATTGATCTTATACTTACTTCAACTTCAATTTCATATCTGATTCAAGATTGGATGGTTAGTGACACAGTTACACGAAGCAATCACAAAGCTATTCGATATAGTCTTTCAATCAATCTAGATACAATCAAAAATTAGTTTAAAAACAAAATTTGGAGGAATCACAAAACTTAACAGAAACCTAACGGCTTTTTTAGACACAATGATTCAACATTTAGAAACCTGTCAATCTAGTGAGGATCTAGAAAAAATTTATGACAATATAATAATCAACATTCAAAAGGCTTGCAAAAAGACATTCCGCATGAAGCACTTTAAACCCCAAAAGGCAACTTCATGGTGGACTCGAACATTGGCAAAACAACGTAGTACTGCCAGAAAACTTCGAAGGCTGACTCAATCAGAAACTCAACCTTCTAATAGAAGGATTCTTTTTATCAACAATAAAAAGGGTCGAGCACAATATAAACGTTCGATAAGACTAGCCAAGGAGATCTCATGGAAATACTTTTGCTCATCTATTAAAACTATATCATCACTGCTCTACAACTTTTAACTCTTCTAGCCAATAAATATACATTAGC
Source organism: Stegodyphus dumicola (assembly GCF_044657685.1). Taxonomy (NCBI): domain Eukaryota; kingdom Metazoa; phylum Arthropoda; class Arachnida; order Araneae; family Eresidae; genus Stegodyphus; species Stegodyphus dumicola. The sequence goes on along the minus strand of NC_140779.1, from coordinate 123,241,150 downwards.
AGTTTTTCTTATTCCTTCATTTAACCCATTTACTCAATTAGGACAAAGACTTTTATTCTCTATTATGACTTTTTTACTTAGACCTATCCCTGTTTAGGACTATGACTTGATTCCCTCATATGAATTATTATATTTCTCTGTATATATCAAATTATTCAATTTCATAACATTTAATATATCTTATTAAGAATGGATTCCCTGTTTAAGATTTCCATTCTTTTTGTTCTTACTTGTACTATCATTTATTTCTAAATTTTCATGTTAGATTTCTTTATATTTTCAGTATAGATTTATATTTTTATTTATTATTGAAGGGTCAAATTTACTTCATATATTAATTATTGTTACTATTTAGCTATATTTTATTTATTCAATAAGTCCCTTTTGTCATGTATTGTCTCTAAATATTCTTGTGGATGTTTTATCTATTACTCATCACTATGATTGCTTTATATATTTATTGTGACAAAAGGTATTGTACTCATCTCTGTAATAACTAGCATACCTTTTTAAATATACACTATATCACTGGAACAAACTTTGACTTTATGTAACTGTTAACATTGCTCTTATTATCATGTAATGCACGCTGAAATGTCAAATTCACTGTAATTCTACTACACAATCGAATGTATACAAAAAATATGTATTCTGTAACAAACTAAAACTCTGTAACCTTGTTTGCTAAATTCAATAAATGCCGTTGCTCTGTCAGCCCCTACCATGGCAGGTGGTGGCTGCTGGAAGTAGATACATCCACTGAGCTAACAAAAATTCCGTTAAGCAGTCTCTGTAAGGTCGGAAGTTAGTTCAGTGGTCTGTTGTCCCTATCTACTAGAGCCGTGTGGACCGTCGACCGATCGGACGTGTGTAGATATCGCTCCTGGTTTTTGTGACATAAAAGTTGTTCAAAGTGCCGCCGGAAGTGCGCCGTCAGTTTTAAAAGGTGTATAAAGGTCTTGTGCATCTGTAGATACCTAGTTTATGTGTCTACGTTGAGTGGTTTTCCAGAAATTTGTGATTTTGTGCCATAACAATGGAATACTAGCTGCCGCAAATTCAGCGGAAAAGTGTTCACATCATTTGCCGCCCTACCTACGGAAGGGGTCCCGCCTGCTGCCACGTGGTTGCCGAGGTAGGCTTCACATTTCTGTAGTCCTAATTTTTGCTAAAACTTTAAAAATTCATATCTTCGTGTGTAATTGTGACATTTTTATAAGGTTTCCACCAAAATATGTAAAATTAAAAGCTCCTTCTTTTAATGTATGTCATATTGTTGTAACAATAGTATTTTACGAGATAGTGTGTAATTACTCTATTTATGTATGCATTAGACATTCAATACTGTTAGTATACTAGATTTAAAGATTATTATTACATACAATAGCTCCGAAGGGTCTGTCTTTTAGGCAAGTTGTTTTTGACGAACTTTTTAAAATTGTCGAAACATCGAACTTTTTGTCGAAAACCCTTCTCGACACCCAACTTTTTGTTGGAATTGCACTCGACAATTTCTCTATATTTAATTTTTACTATTTCTAATGCTATAAATTATGTTTCTATGTAGTTTTCTCACTAATTGATAGATATTTGATGTTCTTATTTATGCAGTATTAATATTTTGGTGTTATATATATAATTTCTGAATTTTATCAGTATTTACTGTCATTCCACTGTGATTTTGATCTTAGTATACCCATCTGTTATTCTATTGGCACAATTACCTGTATTTATGTTTCTTATGAATTTCAAATGCTGATTTAATAATTAAGAACTGCTAACGCTTACTATAAATAGCAGATTTTAGAAATTTTTAAGATATTTTTATGATTCCTACAATTTTCTTGTATTAGTATACTGGTAAGGTATTGTATTGTATCAGTGGAATTATTGTTCTTCTCAGTTTATTATTGTTCTTCTCAGTATTAGTATACTGGTAAGGTATTGTATTGTATCAGTGGAATTATTGTTCTCAGTTGAGTGCACCACATCAGTTTTAATATCTAACACTCTGTTAAGTTTGTGGTTTGTCATATGATATGGCTAAAACGAAAAAAACGAAAAAGCTAAGCTTAGCACCAACCTCCCTAATAGAAAGTACAGCTACTCAATCATTTCCGAAGGTCGTTTTGGTTGACATAGTTAAAACAGGGCAACTAGATAAATCACTACCTCAGGCCTCAACTCCAAGTGCCCAAGAGGTCTCTACAACCTACCTAGGCACCACTACAACGTCTTCTGAAATTTCGGGCCTTGATTCTCCAGAACCCCCGTCTCTAACTCCCTCCAAAAAATTAGACTTTCCAAATACAGATCAATTTCATTTAGCAGATTCGACAGATAACCCGACTGTTACAGTAAATCACCTCATAGATAACATCCTCTCACACCTGGAAGTTCACAGAGGCCGACATAAACTGTCAGCTGAGGACTTAGAAATCATCAAAGAATCGCTGGCAGACATCAGAATAGTACTTAGCAAACAAGTAAACAGAATAGCCCAGCTAGAAGGTGCCTTGAAAGTAACACAACTTCCAATAGCCACCACTCCATTTGCCACTAGTAAAACCACACGGAATTTGGACCCAAAGTCTGTAACACCAGCCCAGACACAGGGAAGATCTAGACAGAAAGATACATTCTCCTCCCCTGAACAACATCCAGGAGGACGGAACAGTGCAATTCCCCAGGATACCCCTAGGAGAGTAGATAGTCAGCAGTGCACAGTACAAAGTGATCAAGACTACACGCTACAAGCTCAACCAGAAGAAGAGTACACTCTAGTCCAACACAAAAAGACTACGAAAGTTAGAACTCCCACTACAAATATCAATACATTCCCTACAAGTCAGGGCCAAACACAACAAGATTACATACTACTTCTTAGTAGCAAGGAAGGAAGACATCCTCCACGCTCAATTAAATCCAAGCTAATAGAAGAAATCAAACCACATAAATTAGGAGTGCAAATACTGGAAGTAAGAGTGACCAGATCGCAGGAACTGCTTATTCGCTGCAAGGAGGAGAAGCACCTGGAGACATTGAAAAAAAGCAATCCTAAGCTCTAGCCTCAAGGACCAACTGAAGCTACGCACACCTCAGAGCAAGCGCAGGAAACTTATACTTCTGGGAGCCCCAGCGGAATTAACACTAGAGGAGATAAAGGAAGCTATCTTCTCACAGGTGCAAATAGTTCCAGGGAGTGAATACCACTTTCAACAAAAACAAACGAGGTCCTCACAGAAATCTAACTGGATTATCACTCTACCAGTACAAATAGCTGATAGGCTACTAAGCATACAGAAGATCTTTCTAGGATTCTTCTATTGTCCCATCAAACAGTATCTTAGAGTTATACGCTGTTATAAGTGCCAAAGTTTTGGACATATTAGTAATACTTGTGACTCAGATATTGCCTGCGCAAAGTGCAGCAAGAATCATTCCACCACAGAGTGCACATCGGAATTTGAGCACTGTATAAACTGTCTAAGGCACAACAGCAACAACGGTACAGATCTTGAAACGGATCACTCAGCAGCAGACTCAGGATGTCCAGCATATCGACATCAACTGCGATACCAGGAAGAAATTGCCAACAAATCACACTGGATCAATATAGGCACTAGAAAACGCTTAAAGGCCTAAAGTTCCTCCAATGCAATTTACAACGTGCTAGGGCTGCCACTCTCAACCTCTTTGATATTATGGTCAGCACAAACACTACAATAGCATTAATACAAGAACCCTACACAACTAAAGGAACTATGCCTGGAGCACCTAACTCATGCAAGTCATACTACTCATTAAATAACCTAGCAGCAATAATTTACAATGGCCCACTTAATCCCATATTAATAGATGCCACGGAACATACAGTCACAATCTCAATTAATACCATTCAAGTACAGCTGTTTATCACCAATGTCTACTTTCCCCCATCATGCAATTTGGAAACTGCTCTATCTGAAATACAACCTGCAGTATTAGCTCACAAATCACTAATACTTACGGGAGATTTCAACGCTACAAGCAGACTCTGGGGTGCCCCTAATGACGATGAAAGGGCAGGAATACTGTTGGATTTCATAGCCCAAAACAGCCTGGTCATAATAAATCCTCTCAACTCCCAACCTACTTTCAACACCACAAGAGCAAAAGGATGGCCTGACATTACACTTACCTCAGCGGCAATAGCATCAATAATCGATAATTGGAATCTACCAGATATACCCTCTTTAAGCGATCATAAAATTATAACCTTCCAGTTAGAATACAATACACACTACTGGGTAAAGCAGAGATTTAAAACAGCCTATGGGGGACATAGTACCTTCATCAATAAAGTAGAACCGGATATTCCAGTACTTATGCATAAGTTTCTCTCCTGCACTGCAAAAGAAGAACTGGATGAAGCATATTACTGCATGATTAATAAAATAGTAGCAGCTGCAAAAGAAGCCTACAAAATAAAATCCTTTAAAGCCTCAGAAAAATTAATTTGGTGGAACCAAAGCCTCACAGCTAACAGGAGTAAAGTACGCGCACTCAGAAGACGAGCGCAAGCAGAATCAAATGACAACACTAGAGCACAATACTTCCAACAGTATAAAAAGGAATTGGCAAGATACAAGAAACTAATTTTAAAAACAAAAAGAACAGCCTGGAAACTGCACTGTTCACAGTTCGAACAAGTATATGGCCCAACTCAAAGAATAGCCACAGATAATATTTTTACTCCACTACAGATCTCAGCAAAATTAGCACCTTCACACAATAGCACAACAGACGTGATCCCTCAACTGTTGAAATCCCTTTTTCCTTCAGACACTATAGAAGAAGATAATAATTTACAAACACAGCTAAGAATACAGTTTCAAGAGAGAATTTGCGACAGTCCCAATTCAGATCCTGAGCTTTTTACAACAGGGGAACTTAAAACAATAATCAAAGCACTGAATAACACAAAGGCTCCCGGACCAGATGGTATAGTGAGTGAGTGAGTGATTATGGCGCAAAACCAGAGATGATTATGACGCGCCAAACACAAGGTGGGATGATTACAATTGATGTCATTAAAATTCAATAAATAAAAACAAGTAGATAAATTTACCAAATCCAGAGGATGAAGTCATATAAACACAAGTTAAAAGCACATATTAAAATTCAAGACAGAGTTTTCAAAACAAATTACATTTGGTAATAAAAGCCAGTTTCTTTTAAATAATAAAATAAATTACAATTGACCTCTCTTCCGATTAAACGGTCGAGAGGTAAGTCACAGCTATTAATATATTTCTGGCGAAGATTATTAAAACATGGACATTCCATTAAAATATGACGAACAGATAAACAAACATTGCAATTAAAACAAACAGGCTCATTTTCAGCTTTGAGAAGATAGTTATGTGTGACTCTAGTGTGACCTATTCTGAGGCGAGTCAAAAGAACGTCCTCCTTACGATTTCCAGCAAAATCCCAATGTTCAATTCTAGGCTGGACGTTTCTCAACTTGTTGTGATGCTGACCATCCCAAATTTGCTGCCATTTTTTCCGCATCTTCCCCTTGATTACACAGCAGATGTCTCTAAAAGGAATAAGGCGAGTGGACGGTTCAACAGCATATTTGCCTGCGATGTCTGCAAGCTCATTTCCCTTTATTCCTGCATGTCCAGGGACCCAGCAGTACAGAACTTCATATCCTCGAATTGTTAAATTTATATGAATTTTGAGAACATCCACTACCACAGGATTCTGCGTGTTGGGAAAAGCTTCCAAGGATTTAAGAGCAGTATACGAGTCTGTATAAACTATGAACTTTTTGTGGCAGAGCTTTGAGATGTACAAAAGACCGTAATATATTGCAGTTAGTTCAGATGTTAGGACTGAGAAAGCATGGTGCAGGCATCGGCCCTCAATGTAATCTTGAAATAGAAAAGCCATCCCGACATGATCATTTGACTTTGATCCATCTGTGTATATCGGATGATAACTGCTATATTTGTGCCTGTGCTCAGCGAAGAGTTGTCTGTAAACGATCTCGTTAGTGCTCGCCTTTACGTGATGTTTGAAAATATCGAGAAGCTGGATACGTGCATTTTCCCAAGGTGAAATTTCAAAATTCTGTACTGCTTGAGGGCACATATCAGAGAGGGAAAGTTCCTCAATGACAGGGCGAACTCTTAAAGGAAAAGTAGGAACACAGGATGGACGTGTTTCATATAATGTGTTACACTCATTATCGTGTAAGCGCAGCTTATTGGGATGTTCAGGTTGGGATAGAATATTAAAATATTGCAAAAGGGACAATTGCTCACGCCTCAGATAAAGGGATGGTTCGTTAGAGTCAACATATAGGCTCTGTACAGGAGAAGTCCTGAAAGCTCTTGAACAAATCCGCAAACCTTGATGGTGAACAGGATCCAGTTTTAACAAAACAGATGAGCGAGCAGATCCATAAACCACTGAGCCATAGTCCAGTCTAGAGCGGATAAGCGCTCTGTAAATGCGAAGCATGGAGCAACGCTCTGCACCCCAGGAGGTGTTCGCCAACACTTTTAAAATATTTAGTGTTTTGAGACATTTCTTTCTCAAGTTTAAAACATGAGAAAGGAAAGTCAATTTCTGGTCGAACGTTACTCCTAAAAATTTCACTTCGGGCGCAACTGGAATAATTGTACCATTCAAATATAACTCAGGTTCAGGATGGAGACCACGCTTCCTACAAAAGTGCACGCACACAGTTTTCTGTTTCGAAAATGTAAGTCCCTGTTTGTCTGACCATTCTTGGACCTTATTCAGAGCCATCTGCAATTGCCTCTCTATGTATCTCATGTCTGCTCCTCGACAGCTAATCTGTAAATCATCTACATATAGTGATCCCAAGATGGTAGGAGGAAGTTCTTTTAATACAGAATTTATTTTTAAACTGAACAGCGTTACACTAAGCACACAGCCTTGAGGCACACCCTCTTCCTGTAGGAAAACATCCGAAAAAACAGAGCCAATCCTTACTTGAAAAGTTCTACTGTTTAAGAAATTCTGAATGAAAATTGGTAGGTTGCCGCGCAAGCCACTCTCGTGAAGATCCCGGAGTATACCGTATCTCCATGCCGTATCATAAGCTTTTTCAATGTCGAAGAAAATCGAGACAAGGTGGCTTCTTACAAATGCTTTCCGAATGGAAGTCTCTAGGAGGAGCATGTTACCCACGGTTGTTCTCCCCTTTCGAAAACCACTTTGATAAGGCGATATAATACTATTCTTTTCCAAGAAGTAGACTAGGCGGCTGTTTACCATCTTTTCAAAGAGTTTGCAGAGGCAACTCGTAAGGGCAATTGGTCGATAGTTGGAGGGATTCCTTGGATCTTTCCCTGGCTTGGCAATGGGAATGACAACAGCTCTCCTCCATGCACTGGGGAAAATACGCTCCTTCCACACTTTATTGTAGAGTGAGAAGGGCAGTCAGTGACTTATAGGACAGATGCTTTAGCATTTCGTAATTTATGCCATCAAAACCCGGAGAAGACGTATGTGTCTGCAATAAAGCTCTCTTTAATTCCAGCATAGTAAATGCTCTATTGTAAGGCTCAGATTTGGTAGAGTTGGATGCGATGGAACTTGTTTCAGAGTGTTGCTTCATAGATAGAAATGCAGGTGAATAGTTTCTGCTGGAAGAAACGGCAGCAAATGTCTCACCAATAGTATTCGCAATTTCTTCTATGGAGCTTATCACTCGGCCATCTTTTTCCAAAAAGGAAACTGAGTGGTCTTTATATATGCCGCATGCTTTTCGAACTCTTTCCCAAACCCGCTTACTAGGCGTGGAGGATGTTATTGACGACACATATGAAATCCAAGAATTCCTTTGGCTCTGCCTTCTTACTTTGCGTGCATTTGCTTTGGCTCTTTTAAAGGCTATGAGGTTTCGCAGAGTAGGATATCTACGAAAAATACCCCATGCTTTTTTCTGTTTTTTCAGTGCTTCATGATAGTCGCGATTCCACCACGGTTTCGAATATTTTAGTATTTTTCCGGATCTTCTAGGAATCGAAAGCATAGCTGCCTGAATAATAGTATTAGTAAAAGCTTCCACAGCGTCATCGATATGCACATCTTCTATCATTTCCTCTGTCAGCTCTGCAGAGGAAGAGAAGAGTTCCCAGTCTGCCCTATCGAGCATGAATCGAGGGGATCTCGACATGGGGTTTGCTCCTCTTCGTGCAAGAGATATAAAAATGGGATAGTGATCGCTGTTGTAAAGATAATTTCCCACACTAAACGTGCAAAATGGCAGCAGAGATAGTGAACAGATGGCAAGGTCGAGAGCATGGAATGTCCTTGAAGGCTCGTGGAAGTAAGTATTCTGCCCATTATTCAGGAGACAAAGGCTGTGATCTTCGATCATCTGCTCAATTTGTCTTCCTCGGCAATTTGTATCTTTGCTACCCCAGAGTGGACTATGGCCGTTAAAATCTCCTATTATAATAAAATGCTCAGGCAGCTTCTCTAAAAGACCATTTAAATCTTGCTGATCAATATGCTCATTTAGAGGCAAATACAGAGAAACAACTGTAACAACAATATCAAAATTTGTTTGAATAGCGACAACTTGGAGGGATGTTGTCAAAGAAAGCACATTTGAGGGATAATCCAGTGAGGTGAGACCTACACCTCCACTGGCACGCTCACCTGCAATGTTATCTTTCCTGACGAAAGAAAACCTCCGAAGTTTTGCCTGTTGTTCTGGTTTTAGATTTGTTTCCTGTATTGCGAAGCATACAGGATGATAAGCATTAATTATGGCTTTGATGTCGAGCAAATTTCGGTGGAAACCGCGACAGTTCCATGACATGAGGGTGGCCATTATGTATTGTTTTTGTTTTTCCTGTGCTCTTGTTTGGTTTTTCGTGGAAGTAGATGCTTGGGAACTTCCAGACCCTCTTCCACTTCCATAAAGTCAGAATCCGCAGATTCAGAAATCATCTCATCGAGAGAGCTATTGCTGCGACTTCTATTTTTATTTGATGTTCTTTGTGTGGCAATTTTGGGCTTACTTTGAATAACTGTTTCTTTTTTTTGTACTATATGTGTTGCATTTTCTTTTTTCTTATTGGATGTAGGCGGTTGGGTTTTATTTGATAGGGTCTGTATGGCTATTGATGTTTGGGTGGCAACTGTACGAGATGATTTAACAGCACTGGCGTATGATGTATTTGGTCGAAGCTGTGTGCTCTGAACTAGTCTTCTGGCTTCGGCGTAAGAGATGTTCCTTGTAACTTTTGTAGTCTGGATTTCTTTTTCCGATTTCCACTTTGGGCACAAGCGAGAAAATGCTGGGTGGTCACCCTTGCAATTTATACACAAAGGCGCAGCGGTACAATTATCGGAATCGTGGCCAATCTGTGAGCATCGGGCGCATGTGAGGCTGCCACGACAAGACGTCTTAGAATGGCCGAAACGCTGGCATTGGAAACATCGCATAGGGTTTGGAATATAAGGTCTTACAGGAATATTTAGATATCCGGCCTTAATATTCTTAGTCAGATCAGGCGTGTTGAAGGTAAGGATCACGTGTTTCGTGTCTATCAACTTACCTTCTTTACGCATCTTGATCCGCCTTGCACCGCAGACATTTTGGTCGGATAGCTCAGAAGCGATCTCTTCTTCAGATGAACTATGAACTTTTTGTGGCAGAGCTTTGAGATGTACAAAATACCGTAATATATTGCAGTTAGTTCAGATGTTAGGACTGAGAAAGCATGGTGCAGGCATCGGCCCTCAATGTAATCTTGAAATAGAAAAGCCATCCCGACATGATCATTTGACTTTGATCCATCTGTGTATATCGGATGATAACTGCTATATTTGTGCCTGTGCTCAGCGAAGAGTTGTCTGTAAACGATCTCGTTAGTGCTCGCCTTTACGTGATGTTTGAAAATATCGAGAAGCTGGATACGTGCATTTTCCCAAGGTGAAATTTCAAAATTCTGTACTGCTTGAGGGCACATATCAGAGAGGGAAAGTTCCTCAATGACAGGGCGAACTCTTAAAGGAAAAGTAGGAACACAGGATGGACGTGTTTCATATAATGTGTTACACTCATTATCGTGTAAGCGCAGCTTATTGGGATGTTCAGGTTGGGATAGAATATTAAAATATTGCAAAAGGGACAATTGCTCACGCCTCAGATAAAGGGATGGTTCGTTAGAGTCAACATATAGGCTCTGTACAGGAGAAGTCCTGAAAGCTCCTGAACAAATCCGCAAACCTTGATGGTGAACAGGATCCAGTTTTAACAAAACAGATGAGCGAGCAGATCCATAAACCACTGAGCCATAGTCCAGTCTAGAGCGGATAAGCGCTCTGTAAATGCGAAGCATGGAGCAACGCTCTGCACCCCAGGAGGTGTTCGCCAACACTTTTAAAATATTTAGTGTTTTGAGACATTTCTTTCTCAAGTTTAAAACATGAGAAAGGAAAGTCAATTTCTGGTCGAACGTTACTCCTAAAAATTTCACTTCGGGCGCAACTGGAATAATTGTACCATTCAAATATAACTCAGGTTCAGGATGGAGACCACGCTTCCTACAAAAGTGCACGCACACAGTTTTCTGTTTCGAAAATGTAAGTCCCTGTTTGTCTGACCATTCTTGGACCTTATTCAGAGCCATCTGCAATTGCCTCTCTATGTATCTCATGTCTGCTCCTCGACAGCTAATCTGTAAATCATCTACATATAGTGATCCCAAGATGGTAGGAGGAAGTTCTTTTAATACAGAATTTATTTTTAAACTGAACAGCGTTACACTAAGCACACAGCCTTGAGGCACACCCTCTTCCTGTAGGAAAACATCCGAAAAAACAGAGCCAATCCTTACTTGAAAAGTTCTACTGTTTAAGAAATTCTGAATGAAAATTGGTAGGTTGCCGCGCAAGCCACTCTCGTGAAGATCCCGGAGTATACCGTATCTCCATGCCGTATCATAAGCTTTTTCAATGTCGAAGAAAATCGAGACAAGGTGGCTTCTTACAAATGCTTTCCGAATGGAAGTCTCTAGGAGGAGCATGTTACCCACGGTTGTTCTCCCCTTTCGAAAACCACTTTGATAAGGCGATATAATACTATTCTTTTCCAAGAAGTAGACTAGGCGGCTGTTTACCATCTTTTCAAAGAGTTTGCAGAGGCAACTCGTAAGGGCAATTGGTCGATAGTTGGAGGGATTCCTTGGATCTTTCCCTGGCTTGGCAATGGGAATGACAACAGCTCTCCTCCCTGCACTGGGGAAAATACGCTCCTTCCACACTTTATTGTAGAGTGAGAAGGGCAGTCAGTGACTTATAGGACAGATGCTTTAGCATTTCGTAATTTATGCCATCAAAACCCGGAGAAGACGTATGTGTCTGCAATAAAGCTCTCTTTAATTCCAGCATAGTAAATGCTCTATTGTAAGGCTCAGATTTGGTAGAGTTGGATGCGATGGAACTTGTTTCAGAGTGTTGCTTCATAGATAGAAATGCAGGTGAATAGTTTCTGCTGGAAGAAACGGCAGCAAATGTCTCACCAATAGTATTCGCAATTTCTTCTATGGAGCTTATCACTCGGCCATCTTTTTCCAAAAAGGAAACTGAGTGGTCTTTATATATGCCGCATGCTTTTCGAACTCTTTCCCAAACCCGCTTACTAGGCGTGGAGGATGTTATTGACGACACATATGAAATCCAAGAATTCCTTTGGCTCTGCCTTCTTACTTTGCGTGCATTTGCTTTGGCTCTTTTAAAGGCTATGAGGTTTCGCAGAGTAGGATATCTACGAAAAATACCCCATGCTTTTTTCTGTTTTTTCAGTGCTTCATGATAGTCGCGATTCCACCACGGTTTCGAATATTTTAGTATTTTTCCTGATCTTCTAGGAATCGAAAGCATAGCTGCCTGAATAATAGTATTAGTAAAAGCTTCCACAGCGTCATCGATATGCACATCTTCTATCATTTCCTCTGTCAGCTCTGCAGAGGAAGAGAAGAGTTCCCAGTCTGCCCTATCGAGCATGAATCGAGGGGATCTCGACATGGGGTTTGCTCCTCTTCGTGCAAGAGATATAAAAATGGGATAGTGATCGCTGTTGTAAAGATAATTTCCCACACTAAACGTGCAAAATGGCAGCAGAGATAGTGAACAGATGGCAAGGTCGAGAGCATGGAATGTCCTTGAAGGCTCGTGGAAGTAAGTATTCTGCCCATTATTCAGGAGACAAAGGCTGTGATCTTCGATCATCTGCTCAATTTGTCTTCCTCGGCAATTTGTATCTTTGCTACCCCAGAGTGGACTATGGCCGTTAAAATCTCCTATTATAATAAAATGCTCAGGCAGCTTCTCTAAAAGACCATTTAAATCTTGCTGATCAATATGCTCATTTAGAGGCAAATACAGAGAAACAACTGTAACAACAATATCAAAATTTGTTTGAATAGCGACAACTTGGAGGGATGTTGTCAAAGAAAGCACATTTGAGGGATAATCCAGTGAGGTGAGACCTACACCTCCACTGGCACGCTCACCTGCAATGTTATCTTTCCTGACGAAAGAAAACCTCCGAAGTTTTGCCTGTTGTTCTGGTTTTAGATTTGTTTCCTGTATTGCGAAGCATACAGGATGATAAGCATTAATTATGGCTTTGATGTCGAGCAAATTTCGGTGGAAACCGCGACAGTTCCATGACATGAGGGTGGCCATTATGTATTGTTTTTGTTTTTCCTGTGCTCTTGTTTGGTTTTTCGTGGAAGTAGATGCTTGGGAACTTCCAGACCCTCTTCCACTTCCATAAAGTCAGAATCCGCAGATTCAGAAATCGTCTCATCGAGAGAGCTATTGCTGCGACTTCTATTTTTATTTGATGTTCTTTGTGTGGCAATTTTGGGCTTACTTTGAATAACTGTTTCTTTTTTTTGTACTATATGTGTTGCATTTTCTTTTTTCTTATTGGATGTAGGCGGTTGGGTTTTATTTGATAGGGTCTGTATGGCTATTGATGTTTGGGTGGCAACTGTACGAGATGATTTAACAGCACTGGCGTATGATGTATTTGGTCGAAGCTGTGTGCTCTGAACTAGTCTTCTGGCTTCGGCGTAAGAGATGTTCCTTGTAACTTTTGTAGTCTGGATTTCTTTTTCCGATTTCCACTTTGGGCACAAGCGAGAAAATGCTGGGTGGTCACCCTTGCAATTTATACACAAAGGCGCAGCGGTACAATTATCGGAATCGTGGCCAATCTGTGAGCATCGGGCGCATGTGAGGCTGCCACGACAAGACGTCTTAGAATGGCCGAAACGCTGGCATTGGAAACATCGCATAGGGTTTGGAATATAAGGTCTTACAGGAATATTTAGATATCCGGCCTTAATATTCTTAGTCAGATCAGGCGTGTTGAAGGTAAGGATCACGTGTTTCGTGTCTATCAACTTACCTTCTTTACGCATCTTGATCCGCCTTGCACCGCAGACATTTTGGTCGGATAGCTCAGAAGCGATCTCTTCTTCAGATGAACTATGAACTTTTTGTGGCAGAGCTTTGAGATGTACAAAATACCGTAATATATTGCAGTTAGTTCAGATGTTAGGACTGAGAAAGCATGGTGCAGGCATCGGCCCTCAATGTAATCTTGAAATAGAAAAGCCATCCCGACATGATCATTTCACTTTGATCCATCTGTGTATATCGGATGATAACTGCTATATTTGTGCCTGTGCTCAGCGAAGAGTTGTCTGTAAACGATCTCGGTAGTGCTCGCCTTTACGTGATGTTTGAAAATATCGAGAAGCTGGATACGTGCATTTTCCCAAGGTGGAATTTCAAAATTCTGTACTGCTTGAGGGCACATATCAGAGAGGGAAAGTTCCTCAATGACAGGGCGAACTCTTAAAGGAAAAGTAGGAACACAGGATGGACGTGTTTCATATAATGTGTTACACTCATTATCGTGTAAGCACAGCTTATTGGGATGTTCAGGTTGGGATAGAATATTAAAATATTGCAAAAGGGACAATTGCTCACGCCTCAGATAAAGGGATGGTTCGTTAGAGTCAACATATAGGCTCTGTACAGGAGAAGTCCTGAAAGCTCCTGAACAAATCCGCAAACCTTGATGGTGAACAGGATCCAGTTTTAACAAAACAGATGAGCGAGCAGATCCATAAACCACTGAGCCATAGTCCAGTCTAGAGCGGATAAGCGCTCTGTAAATGCGAAGCATGGAGCAACGCTCTGCACCCCAGGAGGTGTTCGCCAACACTTTTAAAATATTTAGTGTTTTGAGACATTTCTTTCTCAAGTTTAAAACATGAGTAAGGAAAGTCAATTTCTGGTCGAACGTTACTCCTAAAAATTTCACTTCGGGCGCAACTGGAATAATTGTACCATTCAAATATAATTCAGGTTCAGGATATTCAAGCCCTCAGGGGCTCACTTTTGTGAGTACGGGTGTGGCAATCCCGAGGTACCCTAGCCCTTCAGGGGATCATCTTCTTGGTGAGACGGGTGTCACGATCCTGGAGCCCCAGTGATCTATCCTCTTTTCCGTCTCCTCTCCTCTTTGCTGGAACTTTTCCCCTTCCCTTCTCCCTTGTGGTTTCTCTCTACGGAGTTTGGGGCTCGTCACGAGAAACTGGAACAACCCTTGCGTCCAATTTTCAAATGGCGAGAAAACTGCCCACGTGTTTGCCGTGCGTGGAGACCCGTGTCGCTGGAAAGGAGGGTCCTGGTAGTTGAGGGGCGAGGTACTGTCCCCAACACACTGCTTTGGCCTCTGCTTCAGCTAAACGGGAGGCACCTTAGTTGTCCTCACGGGTGTCAATCGGCTGGTCACTAGTCCTTGTGTCAGTGGCTTGGGGTCAAGCTCTCGGGAGTTCCTGCTTTCGGGAAAGCCGACTGTGGGGCTTCAGTTTGCGTATAGGTCCGGCTAGCCCTAACACAGGAATCTGTGTTCCCTTGTTGGGCTCCGTGGTGGGCGGGGCCGTCGGACCCGAATCTTTTCTTATTTCAATATGGCTAATTCCCAAATTTTTCTGATCAAAGACTTCGAAGTCACTCCAGTCTCTCAACCTAGTTCTGAAACGTCTACTACTAAACCAGTCACTCAACCTAGCTCTGAACCACCTACTAATAAACCAATCATTCAACCTAGTTCTGAAAAGTCTACTACTAAACCAGTCACTCAACCTAGTTCTGAAAATTCTGCAAAAAAATTACGGACAGATGCAAATAAAAAAAATCATCACAATAGTCCCCGTTTCCTAGTCATCTCTAGTCCTTCTGGCGAAATGCATAAGATGTCTCCTTTCGTAATAAATAAATACATCCAGTCTTGTATTGGTGAGCCGAGAAACATAAAGCGTCTCCGCTCCGGAGACTTGCTTATTGATACAAACTCAGCCACCCAGTCTGCTTCTTTACTTCAGATTACTAAACTTGGGCAAGCGAATGTCACTGTAACAGCACATAAGACACTGAATTATTGTCGTGGCGTAATATCGGAATTCGACCTTCTGTACGTTCCTGAAGAAGAGATCGCTTCCGAGCTATCCGACCAAAATGTCTGCGGTGCTAGGCGGATCAAGATGCGTAAGGAAGGTAAGTTGATCGATACGAAACACGTGATCCTTACCTTCAACACGCCTGATCTGCCTAAGAATATTAAGGCCGGATATTTAAATTGTCCTGTAAGACCTTATATTCCCAACCCTATGCGATGCTTCCAATGCCAGCGTTTCGGCCATTCTAAGACGTCTTGTCGTGGCAGCCTCACATGCGCCCGATGCTCACAGATTGGCCACGATTCGGAAAATTGTACCGCTGCGCCTTCGTGTATAAATTGCAAGGGTCAGCACCCAGCATTTTCACGCCTCTGCCCAAAATGGAAATCCGAAAAAGAAGTACAGACTCTTAAAGTTACCAGGAACATCTCGTATGCTGAAGCCAGAAAACTAGTTCAAAGCACACAGCTCCAATCAAACAAATCTTATGCCAGTGCAGTTAAAACAACACGTAGCATTGCCACCCAAACATCAATAGGCACGCAGACTAAACCAAATAAAATCCAACCAACCACATCCACCAAGAAAACGGAAAATGCAACTCATTTAATACAAAAAAAAGAAACAGTCATTCAAAGTAAACCTAAAATTGAAAGTCACAAAATAATTAATAAAAATAGAAGTCCCAGCAATAGCTCTTTTGACGAAATGATTTCTGAATCTGCGGATTCAGACACTATGGAAGTAGAGGAGGGTCTAGAATTTCCCAGGCATCTACTTCCACGAAAAACCAAACAAGAGCACAGAAAGAACAAAAACCAGACATAATGGCCACCCTCGTCTCATGGAACTGTCGCGGTTTCCACCGAAATTTGCTCGACATCAAAGCCATAATTAATGCTTATCATCCTGTATGCTTCGCAGTACAGGAAACAAATCTAAAACCAGAACAACAGGCAAAACTTCGGAGGTTTTCCTTCGTCAGGAAAGATAACCTTGCAGGTGAGCGTGCCAGTGGAGGTGTAGGTCTCCTCACCTCACTGGATTATCCCTCAAATGTGCTTTCTTTGACGACATCCCTCCAAGTTGTCGCTACTCAAACAAATTTTGATTTTGTTGTTACAGTCGTTTCTCTGTATTTGCCTCCAAATGAGCATATTGATCAGCAAGATTTAAATGGTCTTTTAGAGCAGCTGCCTGAGCCTTTCATCATAATAGGAGATTTTAACGGCCATAGTCCGCTCTGGGGTAGTAAGGATACTAATTGCCGAGGAAGACAAATTGAGCAGATGATCGAAGATCATAGCCTTTGTCTCCTCAATAATGGGCAAGATACTTACTTCCATGAGCCTTCAAAAACATTCCATGCTCTCGACCTTGCCATCTGTTCACCATCTCTGTTGCCTTTTTGCACTTTTAATGTGGGTAAAGATCTTTACAACAGTGATCATTATCCCATTCTTGTGTCTCTTGCACGAAGAGGAGCAAACCCCATGTCGAGATCCCCTCGATTCATACTGGACAGGGCAGACTGGGAACTCTTCTCTTCCATTGCAGAGCTCACAGATGAAATGGTAGAAGATGCGCATATCGATGACGCTGTTGAAGCTGTTACTAATACTATTATTCAGGCAGCTATGCTTTCGATTCCTAGAACATCAGGAAAACTACTAAAATATTCAAAACCATGGTGGAATCGCGACTGTCATGAAGCACTGAAAAAACAGAAAAAAGCATGGGGTATTTTTCGTAGATATCCTACTCTGCGAAACCTCATAGCCTTTAAAAGAGCCAAAGCAAATGCACGAAAAGTAAGAAGGCAGAGCCAGAGGGATTCCTGGATTTCATATGTGTCGTCAATAACATCCTCCACGCCTAGCAAGCGGGTTTGGGAAAGAGTTCAAAAAGCATGCGGCATATATAAAGACCACTCACTTTCCTTTTTGGAAAAAGTTGGCCGAGTGATTAGCTCCATAGAAGAAATTGCGAATACAATTGGTGAGACATTTGCTGCCGTTTCTTCCAGCCGAAATTACTCACCTGCATTTCTTTCTATCAAGCAACGCTCTGAGAAAAATCCCATCGCTTTCAACTCTTCCAACTTTGAGCCGTACAATAGAGACTTTACTATGGTTGAACTAAAGAGAGCTTTGTTGCAGACACATAGGTCTTGTCCGGGTCTGGATGGCGTGTATTATGAAATGCTAAAGCATCTGTCCTGTAAGTCACTGAGTGCCCTTCTCACACTTTACAATAGAGTGTGGAAGGAGCGTACATTTCCCAGTGCATGGAGGAGAGCTATTGTCATTCCTATTGCGAAGCCAGGGAAAGACCCGAGGAATCCCTCGAACTATCGGCCAATTGCCCTTACCAGCTGTGTTTGCAAACTGTTTGAAAAGATGGTAAACAGCCGCCTAGTCTACTTCTTGGAAAAGAATGATATTATATCGCCGTATCAGAGTGGTTTTCGAAAGGGAAGAACAACTGTAGATAACATGCTCCTCTTAGAGACATCTATTCGAAAAGCATTTGTAAGAAGAAGCCACCTTGTCTCGATATTCTTCGACATTGAAAAAGCTTATGATAAGGCATGGAGATACGGTATACTCCGGGATCTTCACGAGAGTGGCTTGCGCGGCAACCTACCAATTTTCATTCAAAATTTCTTGAACACTAGAACTTTTCAAGTAAGAATTGGCTCTGTTTTTTCGGATGTTTTTGAACAGGAAGAGGGTGTGCCTCAAGGCTGTGTGCTCAGTGTAACCCTGTTTAGTTTAAAAATAAATTCTGTACTAAAAGAACTTCCTCCCACCATCTTGGGATCTCTATATGTTGATGATCTGCAGATTAGCTGTCGAGGAGCAGACATGAGATATGTAGAGAGGCAACTGCAGATGGCTCTGATTAAGATCCAAGAATGGTCAGACAAACAGGGATTTACATTTTCGAAACAGAAAACTGTCTGCGTGCACTTTTGTAGGAAGCGAGGTCTCCATCCTGAACCTGAGTTATACTTGAATGGTACAATTATTCCAGTTGCGCCTGAAGTAAAATTTTTAGGAGTGACGTTCGACCGAAAATTGACTTTCCTTTCTCATGTTTTAAACCTGAGAAAGAAGTGTCTAAAAACACTAAATATTTTAAAAGTGTTGGCGAACACCTCCTGGGGTGCAGAGCGTTGCTCCATGCTTCGCATTTACAGAGCGCTTATCCGCTCTAAACTGGATTATGGCTCAGTTGTTTATGGATCCGCTCGCTCATCTGTTTTGTTAAAACTGGATCCTGTTCACCATCAAGGTCTGCGGATTTGTTCAGGAGCTTTCAGGACTTCTCCTGTGCAGAGCCTATATGTTGACTGTAACGAACCATCACTTCATCTGAGGCGTGAGCAATTGTCCCTTTTGCAATATTTTAATACTCTATCTCAACCTGAACATCCCAATAAGCTGTGCTTACTTGATAATGAGTGTAACACATTATTTGAAACACGTCCATCCTGTGTTCCTACTTTCCCTTTAAGAGTTCGCCCTGTCATTGAGGAACTCTCCCTCTCTGATATGCATCCCCAAGCAGTACAGAATTTTGAAATTCCACCTTGGGAAAATTCACGGATCCAGCTTCTTGATGTTTTTAAACATCACGTAAAGGCGAGCACTAACGAGATCGTTTACAGACAACTTTTCGCTGAGCACAGGCACAAATATAGCAGTTATTATTCGATATACACAGATGGATCAAAGTCAAATGATCATGTCGGGATGGCTTTTGTATTTGAAAATTACATAGAGGGCAGATGCCTGCACCATGCTTTCTCTGTCCTAACATCTGAACTAACTGCAATATATTATGCTCTTTTGTACATATCAAAGCTCTGCCATAGAAAGTTCATAGTTTATACAGACTCGTATAGTGCTCTTAAATCCTTGGAAGCTTTTCCCAACGCTCAGAATCCTGTGGTAGTGGATGTTCTCAAAATTCATAGAAATTTAATGATACGAGGATATGAAATCCTGTACTGCTGGGTTCCCGGGCATACGGGAATAAAGGGAAACGAGCTTGCAGACATCGCGGCAAAATCTGCTGTCGAACTGTCCAGTCGCCTTATCCCTTTTAGAGACATCTGCTGTGTCATCAAGGGAAAGATACGAAAAAAATGGCAGCAAATTTGGGATGTTCAGCATCACAACAAGTTGAGAAACATCAAACCTAGAATTGAGCATTGGGACTTTGCTGGAAATCGTAAAGAGGACGTTCTTTTGACTCGACTCAGAATTGGTCATACCAGAGTCACACATAGCTATCTTCTTAAAGCTGAAAATGAGCCTGTTTGTTTTAATTGTAATGTTTGTTTATCTGTTCGTCATATTTTAATTGAGTGTCCATGTTTTAATAGTCTTCGCCAGAAATATTTTAATAGCTGTGACTTACCTCTCGACCGTTTAATCGGAAGAGAGGTCAATTCTAATTTATTTTATTATTTAAAAGAGATTGGGTTTTATTACCAAATGTAATTTGTTTTGAAGACTGTGTCTTGAATGTTAATATGTGCTTTTAACTTGTTTTTATATGACTTCATCCTCTGGATTTGGTACATTTATCTACTTGTTTTTATTTATTGAATTTTAATGTCATCAATTGTAATCATCTCATCTTTTGTTTGGCGCGTCATAATCATCTCTGGTTTTTGCGCCATAATCACTCACTCACTCACTCACTCACTCACTCAGGATATTCAAATATAACTCAGGTAACACGTTGAAGAAGGCTGATCGGATGATAAGAGGAACCGTGAAAAGGATATGCAAGTTGCACCCATCGACGACAGATGGTGTGATCTATAGTTCCCGAAGAGACGGTGGACTGGCCGTTCCTCGGTTGCTGAAAGTGTTCGCCGCCGCGAGGATTCGCGGTTTGCTGAGCCTACAGGGATCAACGTACCGATGCATTCCGGAAGCGTTGGCGGACTACCCTGTCTGGAGTCGCGTCACCAGAGAGAGTGAACGCGCCGGCTTTGCCGTGACTCCGGACACTGAATGTCCAACTTCGCGGATGGAGGCAGCAGGAAGTTGACAGATGGGCGAGGCTGCCTCAACAGCGGGAAGGCCTGTGCCACTTCATTGCTGACCGAAGGGAAAATAGCTGGATTGAGCGACCCGTAGGAATTCGGGTCAACTCCTGGATTACAGGACTCCAGATGAGGACGAACACATATCCCACACGGCAGACTGTCACGAGGTCGCAAGGAGGGCGATGTGAGTTGTCGGCTCTGCCGCTTCCCGCATGAGACCCTTCACCACCTTCTCAGTGCGTGTCCTAGACTTAAGAAAGCGCGCATTAGGAGGCACAAGCGGATCGTGAACTTGCTCCAGAAGAGATGCAGGTTGCTGGGATGGCGGTCCAGAAAGGAGTTCACGTTCACCCTGGAGGACGGCTCACGCCTGAGACCAGATTTAGTATACGATGGCACGAGAGTCGTTGTCTTGGACGTGACAATTGCCTATGAGACCAACGATCCATGTGTGTTTTCGAAGGCGTACGCTAGGAAGGTGAGGAAGTACGAGCCTCTCTTCGGTGTAATCCAGGAGGAAGGGCTGGGTACTGAGATAGTCTTCCACGGTCTAGTCATCGGCGCGAGAGGTGCTTGGCCCGCAGGCGTGAACAGACCTGTCATGGCCGATCTGAGGATCAGATCTTGGCACTTCGAAGCAATGTTGGCTAGGCGAGTTCTCCTGATGTCTGCCGACATGCTCCGCTTAGTGGCTGACGGAGCGGATGGATGGATCGCCACAAGGTAGATGATGTTGGAGATATTGATGACGATGGTCCCAGATCAAGAGATCCACGGAGCCACTCATGGAGGACCGGACGGCCTCAAGATTCCGCCTTGGCGGGCCGAGAGTGGTGCCGACGTGGTCAACAACTCTGATCGTAGATGCAGAATTTCCTGGCTGGACGGTCTCATGTTGCCTAAAGTGACACGTGGTCGCGGAGGGTACTCATCTGACTGGACCGGGGGGTGGAGTTGGAGCTGGTCCTTAAGTGGTCTGGTAACTTCTCTGCCTGTCTCTGTGCGCTGGGCCCGGGGTTTTTCGTCGGGATTTCCCCCGGGTGTAAGACGGATGTCCCAGCGTTTGAGAGATCCGGTAAGAGGATCTCAGGGTCCCGACCGGGCAGAACTAGGCTGGTGCTGGTCCACTGGCGATGATGGGACGCCCGCCCCCGCTCTTGCGGCTGTGATAGTAGTTAGATGTATTTAAGGATGGATTTCTCCTTCTAGGGGCTATCTATGGGCTCATGTGAGCAACGCAACTAGAAGATGACCGTTGGGCGGATGGCTGGCCTGGGACGGTACGACAGGTGCCTTATCTGCAATTTGATGGCCCATCCCGGTGGACGCCTAGCGGACAAGGGACCCATCACCTGGCGTGAACTCGGACGTCCAGGATTGCGGTAAGCGTCAGATACACTGTGGGTGATATCTCCTCACGCTTCTTGGGTAAGCTATCACTACTTATTAGTGGTGTGAATGAGGACGGATGATTGCTAGTATGACTACATACCGCAGATGCCTGATATTCTGTGGTCAAGTGCCTACGGGAGGCCTGGTATCCTTGGAAATCCGCTCGGACGCGATGTCGTCACGTGGCGGCCGTAGCCAAATGCCTCGTCATCTAATTAGTGACGCGCATGAATGGATTAACGAGATTCCTTCTGTCCCTATCTACTCCCCCCACGAGAGTCAGGTTCATCGTGCCGGGGGGTGGCAACGCCTCGACTTCGGTTGGGGCGGCTAATGACTAGTCTTGAAAGACAGGTCCGTACGGACTAAACCGCCTCTGTTGCCAGGGCCGGAGGGTCAGGCGATCCTACTCCACCCACTCGCATACATTATTGTACCGAGGCATGGGAAGGGCTAAACTTAGTACCCCGCGCCGGGAAAGGGGCCCCGCCTTCGGGTGGGGCTTGCCCCATTGTCCTAGGGAATCCAGAGAACGGAGAGAAGTACCGCGAGGCCTCCGGGTGTCGGTCTACGGATTACCGGTGGTAGAGGATCGGGTCCCCTACAATCGGACAGCCGCTGTAGGTGTGGATCTCCCCGCATATGGTGGTAGTGCAGCCCTACCATTTAGCTCGCGTCAATCCCCTTGAGGGTGCGGGGACACCTCGAAGAGGTGCAATTATGACGGCGGCGTTCTCCCCTCAGGAATAAAACCTGGGCAAAAATTGTCTTTGCGTGCCTAAGCTTGGGACTTAAAAACTCCTGGGTGTCGTCTGGGCCACATCCGGATAGACCCTTGATTCTCATAGTGTGGAAAGCTTCTTGGTCTTGGGACGGATGATGGATGTGGACGTGCTGTGGATGCAGAGATGTGGGACTCTGCCGCCCAAAGAGGCAACCACGGACCTGGGTAATAACCAGATTCCCCTTCCGAAACACGTTCCTGGCAGCGCCTTGCAACTGCAGCGCTGCCCCCAGGATCGAAGCGGTAGGATCCGGAGGATTCAGCTCTGCCCAGAACCCAGTACGCAACGCACCAGGCCCTCTGAGTGTCGGTGGAAAGGTCTTGTACCCAACCACTGCCTCGGCCTTGGCTCTTCGGAGCCTTGAGGGGTCACTTGGCGGCATCGAATTTGGCTACCTCGTCCGCTTAAAAATGTTCCATTATGTAATACCGTGACTGTCGACGGTGAGAAAACAGCATACCTGTTCGTGCAGGGTGGCATGGATAGAGCCAAGCACTGGAGAAAACCAGAATAAAAAACAATTGTTGAAACTAAAAGGAATTGAATAAAGGACTTGATATAAAAAAAGGAATTGACGGATCCCACAAATCAATGGGAAAATATAGCAGAACTGGCGCTAATTTAAGCAAAGTACAGCATGGCCGTACTAAATAGCGAAAGCATGGCTCAGAAATCCGATGAGGTTGGCATCCGTCTGGGGGTCGAGCGCGCATGACCTATTCCAGCCGTGGATCAAACCACAAAAGAGCTGGCTGCGCTATGAAAGACAAAACTGCTCGAGAAACCCGGTGGGGAACGGCAGGAGCTTCGGCTCCTGTCGCTTCCCATTTCTATGAAAAGCAAAAGTTGAGTTGTTTGCCTCCTGCTTCTGGGACTTAGAAAAATTCTGAAATTGTTGGACTTAGAAATAAAAAGGAAAATACCTAAAGGGCAGAAATATTCTAAGTCAAAAGGAAAATACCTAAAGGGCAGAAATATTCTAAGTCCAGAAAGGACTTAGAAATTTTACAAAGGTATAGTCCATATTGGACCTGAAGAAATTCTTCTAAGTCCGGGGTCTGAGGACCCTGGAAACAGAGTTCAGAGGGCACTGGACTTCGAAGATAATGTCTTCTAGGTCCGAAAAAGGACTTGGTGCGCTCAAGAGCAGAGCCACCATTCAATACTGAGGACGGCAGTATCGGAAGATTTCGAGCCCAGATCGGGACTCAGGTGGGATCGGCGGGGGCCTCGTGCTCCTGTCGCTCCCCATTTTTATGCA
Organism: Stegodyphus dumicola; assembly: GCF_044657685.1. Classification (NCBI taxonomy): domain Eukaryota; kingdom Metazoa; phylum Arthropoda; class Arachnida; order Araneae; family Eresidae; genus Stegodyphus; species Stegodyphus dumicola. Next base: position 123,217,120 of record NC_140779.1, on the reverse strand, counting down.
ATAGGAAAGTTGAGTTGTTTGGCTCCTGCTCCTGGGACTTAGAAAAATCTCGGAGCTGTTGGACTTAGAATATAAATGAGAATAAAGAGCAAAAATAATCAAAGTCCAAAAAGGGACTTAGTCAATTCGGACATAGAAAGTATCGGAGGCAGCTGATATTGGAAGAGAACAAAAATACTCTAAGTCCCAAAAGGGCTTGGAGAGTTTGGACTTAGAAGAAAATTTCGGGTGCATTCGATGCACAGTTAGGGTATTCATAGCACTGAGTCCAACGGGCTTAGACATAAAAAAAGGACAAAGTCCTTTTTGGAAATGAAGAAATTCGCCTAAGTCCGGGGCCTGATGGCCCTGGCAACAGAGTCCAGAGGGCACTGGACTTCAGTAGCAAAACTCTTCTAAGTCCAAAACGGACTTAAAGGACAGGCTTGACACACCTGGTCCAATACAGTCGGCACCACCAGAGTTTTCGGAGCCCAGGGTAAGGCCCAAATGCGGCGCTTACACTAACATCACCATTCGGCTCCGACATAGGGTATGAGCTCGAAAGCAGACCTATTATAATTCAAAAAGGTCTAGACTGGTGAAAACGACTAAGGCAAGGATCCTCTTGTCCTTCGTCCTCCCCACCGGTCTTTACCGGCAGGATAATAATTCAACCCGTCACGGGTTGACTCTCTGGAACGGTCTGGCAAACCGCTTCTGGACATAGACCCAAATACGACCATACAAACGGTCCGGGTAAAAAGGTTCTACTGGAGACTCGCTTAGGGTACTCCCATAGATATGCATGTTTAATGACCAACCGTCGGACCAAGTGGCGCGCGATAGAGACCACTAACACCGGTGTGTATTGACCTCTGGGCCCTGGGAAAGCCTAAAGTCCACACCAAAATCCAAAAAAAGTATTAAAAATACAAAATAAAAAAAAGTTTAAAAATCAAAGAAAATACAAAAATAGTAACAGAAATAACTAACACGGACGTAGCAAACCCGTGGGGAAAGCGTTGATAGAGGAACGAAAGGGCACACGGACCCCCGGATGTTCAATTATTCTAACTACAGCCTTTTCTATGGCTTTGTCCGGGTTCGCCACTAACCCTAAGGACACAGGCAGTTGGAGTGTCAATACCGTACACTGGAAGTCGTTGAGGCCCGCCTTTAGTGGCAGGGGAGTGGTACCACTCTTGGGAATCGGCATGGTGACATGTCCCGTTGAGCTCGGGAAACTGCCTGGCCTCCTCGATGAAAGGTGGAAAGTGGCGCGCTCCAGCTGTAACGGTTTCTTCGCCGTCATTCTATAAAATGGCGCCGGGTGGAGTCGCCTCGGTTAGTGAAGCAGCACTTCCCGAAGGAGCGCTTCGTTGAAATCCCTTGCATCCCAGGCTAGGTTCCCTTGGGCGTGTCCCCGGGTCCCTGGCGTCGGCCAGGCCTGTGGGGGTTGAGCTCCCCACGTTGTTGCCCGAGACGGAGTACTGTGGATCACGACTCCGGGCTGTTGCAGGTGGCACGTCAGAAACCTGACGGTTTTGCCGGTGGGACGTGACGAAACCGGCTGGGGGCCCCCTGGGACCCGGGACCGCCCCTGGAAACGTCGTGGGTCGGCTCAAACCTTTCTAAATATATGCTGACAATTGATTATCTTTTAGTATAAAGCGTTTCTTATTATTATTATACATTACTCTAACTCTCATATATATAGCGATTTTTGAAAATTATTATACATCTTATTTATCCACTTATTGAAAACAATGACTGAAATAGCTGTTCAGGCGATGGCGGTCGAGCAGACTAATAGCAATGCAGACCAAAGAGAGGTCTTTGACGTGCTCACGGTCAACGGCGAACTAGAAGACTGTCTCAAGGAAGCAACCAAAATTCAGTCGAGGAAAGTCAGGGAGTTGTTTGGCAAACTCTCCTCTGAACTCATAAGCAAAGACAGAATTATAGCAGGACTCGAATCCAAGGTCGAGATCCTGACTACCACTCTTGAAAAAGTCCTGGCCAGTCCAGCTAGGCAATTTGATGAGAAAAAGAAGGAGAAAAAGCCGACGCAGGTAGAGACGCCTAAAGACGCTACGTCCTACGCTGCGATGGCAAAGAAAGGAAAAAATAAGGTTCAGAAGGAACCGAAGAAAAAGAAGAAGGCAAAGCAGGCACCAAAGGTGAGCCCAACACCAGTGCCTCGCGAGCCAGCTGTGCTGGTTTATCCTGAGGAGGACGGCCCAAAGACGGCGGAAGAACTTAAGGCGCTCTTAAAACAGAATATAAGGCCCGCTGAACTGCACGTGAAAGTCACGTCAGTCAGAAAACTCAAAAACGAGGGAGTGGCAATCTGTGTCACAAAGAGCGAAGACATGGATACGCTCAAGAAAGCCATAGAGGAAGCGAAAGGCCTCAAAGGCAAATGTGGAGTAAAGGAGCCCTCCACACGCAACCCTCACATTCTAATCTTCGATGTCGACAAAGACACAGAAGAAGCTGAAGTGACCAAGGCACTTCGAAAACAATTCGAGCTGCCGAAAGGTTCAGCCAAAGTCAGAAGCCGTCTCTCCGCACGGAAAGGCTATGAGCACTGGGTAGTAGAAACTACGCCAGATTTTACAAATAACAATGTTTGTAAACAATCTTTGTACAATGTTTGTAAAATCATTTACAATGTTTGTAAAATCTGTACAAACGCCAGATTTTACAAACATTGTACAAAGAGATTAAAGCGTGTGACAGGCTATCCTTAGGTTGGTCTCGCCACCGTTACAAAGAGTACCTGTGCCCTATGAGGTGCTACAGGTGCTATAGATACGGGCATACGCAAAAGAATTGCGTAGAAACAGAGCAACTATGTTCTAACTGCCCAGGAAAGCACTCCTACAAAGAGTGCAATGAGAAGACTTCCTGCAGAAATTGTACGGAAGTGAATTTAAAGCAGAGACAGAAACTGGACACCGCCCACTCTACAATGTCCAGAAACTGTCCGTGCTATGTGCGAGAGCTGCAACTGCAGCGTAACCGTACTACCTATGGTTAAGACAACCATAGGAAAGGCGGAGTTAATGCAATGAAACAATACGGACTATGGCTAGTGAATCCATAGAAAGTATGGTTTGGCGAATCTTTCAGGGTAACCTTGGGCGATCCAAGGTAGCTACCCTACACTTAGAGCACCTCATAGGTGAAGCCGAAGTCCCGCCGGATGTACTAATCGTCCAGGAGCCCTATCTAATCGACGGGGCAATAGCGGGAGTCCCCTTAGAGTGGAGGCGGATACACCGTGAAAAGGGGGCAACGGCGATCCTAGTCACCAATCCAAACATGGACGTGGCAATTAAACATCTCAATGCTTATATCGTAGCGGCAGAACTGACCACCCTGAGAAGGCGACTGATAGTGATATCTGTCTACTTCCCCCATCAATGCCCATCGATCCTTTTCTTGTAGAATTGGACTTAGTACTGTCGTACTTCCCACCAACAGAAGTACTAGTGGCAGGAGACTGGAACGCCAAGCACGAGGCTTGGGGTTCCCCTCAAACCGATGACCGAGATACCTCCGTCATGGAGTTCGTTTTAAGATCAAACCTCAATGTGCTGAACGATCCGGTCGCCCCGCCTACTTTCAGGACAGTAAACGGGGAAAGTTGGATAGATGTTGCTGTCGGCTCCGACTCACTATGTGATGCACAAGATACTTGGCGGGTAATCGAGGATACCCCCAGCGATCACAACTACCTAACCTACGAGATTGGTAGAAAAGAGTTTCGACAGCAAAGTCCAAGGTACAAATTAAACGAATTCCAAATTCGTAAAGCCATCCGACACTTCAGTAAGCAAGCGGATGAGCTCCTCAGTAAGATCTAAGAGGCAAGTACCATTCAACAACTGGACGAAGCGGTCGATGAATTCATGGGTTCCCTCAAAGCAGTGTGCGACCAACACCTGCTAAGGAAGAACGTAATCAGGGATCGCAAAGTTCCATGGTGGGATATGGAACTAAAGGTTAAGCGTAGTAAGTGCAGAGCACTAAGAAGGAGGTACACTAAGAGCCTGGTACCTCAAGAAAAGGCATTACTCTTGCTGCGGTATAAGCGTGAGAGAGCGACCTATCGAAAAATGATAGGCCACAAAAAGAAAATGAGTTGGCTCAAGTTCTGTGAAAGAACGGCCAGCATTAACGCATGGCAGCTTCCGTACAAGCTGGCTGCGGACGAAGTCTACCGCCCAGCAACACTCGGTAGCATTGGACGTACGCAAACAGGAAATACTCTGGCATTCCAAGAAATGATAGACAAAATAGTCGAAAGTCTTTTTCCAATAGACAACACGCAAGACGATACGCCAGAGCACACTGCAATGAGACGGCAGGTGCAAGCATATAATAACTTAAACATGGACCCCGACTTCACTGACACCGAAGTCCGAGAGGCCATGAAAAAACTGGCAAAAGGGAAGGCTCCAGGTCTCGACGGCCTCAACCTTGAAATCCTAATCGAACTGGAGAACATCGTTCCATCAGCCCTGAGGACGATTTTCAACAAGTGCCTAGCCCAGGGCCACTTCCCTACAGCTTGGAAGAGGGCCAAGCTCGTCTTATTCAACAAAAAAGGAAAGTGTCCAGATGATCCCAAAGCGTACAGACCGATCTGCCTGTTGCTATCGGTGAGTAAGGTGCTCGACAAGTTAATCACAAGTCGAGTTTATCACTTAGTGATAAGTAGAGGATTTGCCAGTCAAAACCAACATGGTTTCAAGACTGGCAGATCGTGCGACACAGCGCATCACGCGCTGTACAACACGGTCGTCAGCCACAAGGCGGACAATCTCTACACCTGCATTATCTCGCTCGACGTCGCGGGCGCCTTTGACAGCGTCTGGTGGCCGGCAGTACTTCACTTGCTTACCGAGACCAATTGTCCCGGTAACATCTATAATTTGATCAGGAGTTATTTTAAAGATAGACAACTCGTCTACGAGAGCAACACTTGCTATAAAGTTTACGAGGTGAACAGAGGATGCCCGCAAGGTTCGTGCAGCGGCCCTCTATTCTGGAATCTTATTGCCGATACCTGTCTCAAATTGGAAATGCCAAGAGGCGTTTCCATTCAAGCATATGCAGACGATCTCCTACTGATCGTCTCGGGTCATAGCAGAGCGACCCTTGAAAGCAATGCAAAAGAGGCAATTCAGAAAATAAAGTCATGGAGTGAGCATTATACTCACATTTAATCCGGCAAAGATGACCGCCATGACAATCAAAAGGCAAGGCTCATTCAAAGACAGCAGAACTCCTACGATCAAATGGGACAACGATTCTATACCTAGTGTGGAATCCTTCCGGTACTTAGGTGTAGTGTGGGATTCGAACCTGACCTTCAGCCCGCACATGGATGGAGTGAGGAACACCGTTCCTGACATGAGCCAAAAACTCATGCGGACCGCCAGACGCCTCTACTCAAATCATCCGGCCCTGTTGAAAAAGATATACATGGGAGCCATAGAGAGGTACGCCCTTTTTGGTAGCGGTGCATGGGGCCCGCGCCTCTGCAATAGTAAATTCAGAGAACGTCTCAATTCCATCCAGAGACCGTTCGCATTATTAATCTCAAAAGCGTACAAAAGTGTGCCCACACTTAGTGCGCAAGTACCTGCTTGCTTCTGAGGATTCTTCATCCTCACCACAGGATATTCAACGCCGACTTGCTAAACACCTTAATCCTAAGATCAAAACCCCTATCATTCAAATTAGACCAACTCGTGGTAAAGAACTTTTAATTCGCTGCACCAAGAAGGAGGACATTGCTGCTCTTCGTGAGACTATCTCTTCATCAACTGAGCTAGGAGGACTTAAGATTCGGGAACCCAAGATCCCAAGACAAAGTCTGATCATTTTTGGAGTGCCTGAAGATTTCACTGCGGACGATATCACGCAAGCCTTTGATAATTTATTACCGTTTGAATCAACTAATCCTATTCATCCTCGCACTCCACTTCACAGAGCTGACTCTCGAAACAACTGGGTGGTACAGGTGGACAAACCCTACTTTGCCAAACTAGGCTCTCAGGGACGCCTATATTTAGGATTCACTTCCTGCCCTTTCCGAAGATACGTTCGTCTCCTCCGCTGCTATACTTGTCAAGAAATTGTTCATCACAGTAGTACCTGCCGAGCTCAGCCAATTTGTGTTCACTGCTCTAAAACTCACGACACTCAGGAATCTGATTGCCAAGCTGATCCCTCCTGCATAAATTGCTTAAATTCTAACTCTAATAATAAAAGTGATTTTGACCATCACCACCCAGCAAATTTTCGACAATGTCCGACGTTCAAGCTCGAATTACAGAAACTAATCAGGAATCAATCATAAACATCCCTCTAAATACAATGTCTTCTACATTATCCATGTCGTCTAATTCACTGCGCTTTCTGCAATGCAATCTTCAAAAATCACGGCTTGCTACGTGTCACAGACTTCATCAACAATTAGAACTGGACGTCTCTATCGCTCTTCTTCAAGAACCATATCTCACATCTGACAATACCCTTGAAGGCTCTTCATCTCTCCATATGCAATTCCTCTCACAAACTGGATTAGCTGCAATAGTTTGCATTGGCCCACTTCATCCTACTCTCTGGAAGGTAACTGACCACACCGTCTCTGTTCTAATTAATACCAGAAATTTGAAATTTCTAATTGTCTGTGTCTACTTCCCCCCAAGCCGCAACATTGATGAACTGCTTTTCGAACTTACTTACTTAAATCATCAGAAGTTTGACTATATCTTGCTGCTTGGTGGAGATTTCAACGCCTCCAGCTCCTTATGGGGCGCCCCAATAGAAGACAGCAGATCTCCTTCACTTTTGGATTTTATAGAGTCAGCTTCATATGTCATACTCAACTCCACGGATTCCCCACCAACTTTCCTGACTTCCCGTGCACGTGGCTGGCTTGATATTACACTTTTTTCTCCCTCCCTGGCTCCATTAATCCATGATTGGAGAGTTGATACCACACTTACTTTAAGTGACCATAATGTTATTCTATTTTCATTAGAAGCACCTCAAGATATTGTTTATAAACGAAGATTCAAAACCTCTTTTTTCTACTTCTCTAAACTTCGCACTGCTATCTCTCCTTACATAGATGGAATATGTGACCGCTTTGATGAATGCTCATCCTCAACAGATTTAGATGCAGCCTATCATTTCTTCATTACTTGTTGTATCAATGCATGTCACAAAACATTTAAACTAAAGCAATGTCGCTCTCATAATAGAGCTTCTTGGTGGTCAACTAAATTGGCACGAGAGCGCAGTGATTTAAGAAAAGCTAGACGATATGCTCAAGCGGCAACGGAACCTACTCAAAGACAACAACGCTTTGCAATCTATAAACAAAAACATGCCGAATATAAACGCCATATCTCTAATGCAAAGCTCATCTCTTGGAGGAACTACTGTACAAGAACACTTGAAGTCTTTGGAACAGTATTTAAAATAGCAACGGATAGAGTTTTCAGACCAACAACACTCCCAGCGGCTTTATGCCCCACAGCGACATCATCATCTGACGTTTTACACAAGGTTCTTTATGACCTTTTCCAAGATGATAATCCAGAAGACACAATGCAACAAGCCCATCTTCGTTCCTTCTTCAATTCCCATACTTTCCATCCCTCATCATCCTTCCAACTTCCAACGGAGGAGGAACTACATGATATTATTAAAAATTTAAACCCTAAAAAGGCTCCAGGCCCAGACAGTCTGGATAATGTATTTGTCAAGATGCTATTCAAAATCTCGCCTACAGTCATACTATCTTACGTGCATGCTTGTTGGAGACTGGGCCATTTTCCTCTAAAATCAAAACAAGCAGATGTAGTCCTCTTTCAAAAGAAAGAGTCATACCGTCCCATCTGCCTGATTCCAGCATTTGGCAAACTTCTAGAACGGGTAATACTAGATAGAATGTGGTTTTTCCTGCAGCAAAACCAAGTCATAGCGACATCCCAATACGGTTTCATACGTGGCAAATCAACAGAGTGAGTGAGTGAGTGAGTGATTATGGCGCAAAAACCAGAGATGGTTATGACGCGCCAAACACGTGATGGGGTGAGTACAATTGATGAAATTAAAATACAATAAATAAAAACAAGTAGACAAATGTATCAAATCCAGAGGATGAAGTCATATAAACACAAGTTAAAAGCACATATTAAAATTCAAGACACAGTCTTCAAAACAAATTACATTTGGTAATAAAAGCCAGTTTCTTTCAAATAATAAAATAAATTACAATTGACCTCTCTTCCGATTAATCGGTCGAGAGGTAAGTCACAGCTATTAAAATATTTCTGGCGAAGACTATTAAAACATGGACACTCAATTAAAATATGACGAACAGATAAACAAACATTACAATTAAAACAAACAGGCTCATTTTCAGCTTTGAGAAGATAGTTATGTGTGACTCTAGTGTGACCAATTCTGAGGCGAGTCAAAAGAACTTCTTTACGATTTCCAGCAAAATCCCAATCAAAGAACGTCCTCCTTACGATTTCTAGTTAATTCCCAATGCTCAATTCTAGGCTTTACATGTCCTCACTTTTTTTGAAGCTGAACATCCCAAAGTTGCTGCCATTTTTTTCGGATCTTCTCTTTGACTACACAACAGATGTCTCCAAAAGGGATGAGGCGACTGGACAGATCAACAGCACATTTCGCCGTGATATCTGCCAGCTCATTCCCTTTTATTCCCACATGGCCGGGAACCCAGCAGTACAGGATATCATATCCACGACTCGTTAAGTTTATATGTAACTTTAGAATATCTACTATGACTGGATTTTGTGTATGAGAAAAAGGTTCTAATGATTTAAGTGCACTACAAGAGTCTGTTTAACTATAAACTTTTTGTGGCAGAGCCTTGAGATGTACAAAAGACTATAATATATCGCAGTTAGTTCCGATGTTAAGACAGAGAAAGCATGGTTCAAGCGTCTGCCCTCCATGTGATCTTCAATTACAAATGCCATTCCAACATGATCTTTTGACTTTGAACCATCTGTATAGACTGGAATATAACTGCTATATTTGTGCCTGTGCTCAGCGAAGAGTTGTCTGTAAATGATCTCGTTAGTGCTTGCCTTCGCATGATGCTTAAAAACATTGAGAAGCTGCATCCGTACACTTTCCCAAGGTGGGATTTCAAAATTCTGTACTGCTTGGGGGCGCATATCAGAGAGGGAAAGTTCCTCAATGACAGGGCGAACTCTTAAAAGAAATGTAGGAACACAAGATGGACGTGTTTCAAATAACGCGTTACTCACATCATCAAGTAAGCACAGCTTATTGGGATGTTCAGGTTGGGACAGAATATGAAAATATTGCAAAAGGGACAATTGATCACGCCTCAGATAAATTGATGGTTCGTTATTGTCAACATACAGACTCTGCACAGGAGATGTCCTGAAAGCTCCTGAACAAATCCGCAGAGCTTGATGGTGTACAGGGTCTAGTTTTAACAAAACTGATAACCGAGCGGATCCATAAACAACTGACCCATAGTCCAGTCTCGAGCGAACAAGCGCTCTGTAAACGCGAAGCATGGAGCAACGCTCTGCACCCCAGGAGGTGTTCGCCAACACTTTTAAAATATTTAGTGTTTTGAGACACTTCTTTCTCAGGTTTAAAACATGAGAGTTCGACCAGAAGTCAGTTTCTGGTCGAACGTCACTCCTAAAAATTTGACTTCGGGCGCAACTGGAATAATTGTACCATTTAGATATAACTCAGGTTCAGGATGGAGACCGCGCTTCCTACAAAAGTGTACACACACAGTTTTTCTGTTTCGAAAATGTAAAGCCCTGTTTGTCTGACCATTCTTGGATCTTATTCAGGGCCATCTGGCAATTGCCTCTCTATGTATCTCATGTCTGCTCCTCGACAGCTAATCCCTCTGCTTCAGCTAAACGGGAGGCACCTTATATGTCCTCACGGGTGTCAATCGGCTGGTCACTAGTCCTTGTGTCAGTGGCTTGGGGTCAAGCTCTCGGGAGTTCCTGCTTTCGGGAAAGCCGACTGTGGGGCTTCAGTTTGCGTATAGGTCCGGCTAGCCCTAACACAGGAATCTGTGTTCCCTTGTTGGGCTCCGTGGTGGGCGGGGCCGTCGGACCCGAATCTTTTCTTATTTCAATATGGCTAATTCCCAAATTTTTCTGATCAAAGACTTCGAAGTCACTCCAGTCTCTCAACCTAGTTCTGAAACGTCTACTACTAAACCAGTCACTCAACCTAGCTCTGAACCACCTACTAATAAACCAATCATTCAACCTAGTTCTGAAAAGTCTACTACTAAACCAGTCACTCAACCTAGTTCTGAAAATTCTGCAAAAAAATTACGGACAGATGCAAATAAAAAAAATCATCACAATAGTCCCCGTTTCCTAGTCATCTCTAGTCCTTCTGGCGAAATGCATAAGACGTCTCCTTTCGTAATAAATAAATACATCCAGTCTTGTATTGGTGAGCCGAGAAACATAAAGCGTCTCCGCTCCGGAGACTTGCTTATTGATACAAACTCAGCCACCCAGTCTGCTTCTTTACTTCAGATTACTAAACTTGGGCAAGCGAATGTCACTGTAACAGCACATAAGACACTGAATTATTGTCGTGGCGTAATATCGGAATTCGACCTTCTGTACGTTCCTGAAGAAGAGATCGCTTCCGAGCTATCCGACCAAAATGTCTGCGGTGCTAGGCGGATCAAGATGCGTAAGGAAGGTAAGTTGATCGATACGAAACACGTGATCCTTACCTTCAACACGCCTGATCTGCCTAAGAATATTAAGGCCGGATATTTAAATTGTCCTGTAAGACCTTATATTCCCAACCCTATGCGATGCTTCCAATGCCAGCGTTTCGGCCATTCTAAGACGTCTTGCCGTGGCAGCCTCACATGCGCCCGATGCTCACAGATTGGCCACGATTCGGAAAATTGTACCGCTGCGCCTTCGTGTATAAATTGCAAGGGTCAGCACCCAGCATTTTCACGCCTCTGCCCAAAATGGAAATCCGAAAAAGAAGTACAGACTCTTAAAGTTACCAGGAACATCTCGTATGCTGAAGCCAGAAAACTAGTTCAAAGCACACAGCTCCAATCAAACAAATCTTATGCCAGTGCAGTTAAAACAACACGTAGCATTGCCACCCAAACATCAATAGGCACGCAGACTAAACCAAATAAAATCCAACCAACCACATCCACCAAGAAAACGGAAAATGCAACTCATTTAATACAAAAAAAGAAACAGTCATTCAAAGTAAACCTAAAATTGAAAGTCACAAAATAATTAATAAAAATAGAAGTCCCAGCAATAGCTCTTTTGACGAAATGATTTCTGAATCTGCGGATTCAGACACTATGGAAGTAGAGGAGGGTCTAGAATTTCCCAGGCATCTACTTCCACGAAAAACCAAACAAGAGCACAGAAAGAACAAAAACCAGACATAATGGCCACCCTCGTCTCATGGAACTGTCGCGGTTTCCACCGAAATTTGCTCGACATCAAAGCCATAATTAATGCTTATCATCCTGTATGCTTCGCAGTACAGGAAACAAATCTAAAACCAGAACAACAGGCAAAACTTCGGAGGTTTTCCTTCGTCAGGAAAGATAACCTTGCAGGTGAGCGTGCCAGTGGAGGTGTAGGTCTCCTCACCTCACTGGATTATCCCTCAAATGTGCTTTCTTTGACGACATCCCTCCAAGTTGTCGCTACTCAAACAAATTTTGATTTTGTTGTTACAGTCGTTTCTCTGTATTTGCCTCCAAATGAGCATATTGATCAGCAAGATTTAAATGGTCTTTTAGAGCAGCTGCCTGAGCCTTTCATCATAATAGGAGATTTTAACGGCCATAGTCCGCTCTGGGGTAGTAAGGATACTAATTGCCGAGGAAGACAAATTGAGCAGATGATCGAAGATCATAGCCTTTGTCTCCTCAATAATGGGCAAGATACTTACTTCCATGAGCCTTCAAAAACATTCCATGCTCTCGACCTTGCCATCTGTTCACCATCTCTGTTGCCTTTTTGCACTTTTAATGTGGGTAAAGATCTTTACAACAGTGATCATTATCACATTCTTGTGTCTCTTGCACGAAGAGGAGCAAACCCCATGTCGAGATCCCCTCGATTCATACTGGACAGGGCAGACTGGGAACTCTTCTCTTCCATTGCAGAGCTCACAGATGAAATGGTAGAAGATGCGCATATCGATGACGCTGTTGAAGCTGTTACTAATACTATTATTCAGGCAGCTATGCTTTCGATTCCTAGAACATCAGGAAAACTACTAAAATATTCAAAACCATGGTGGAATCGCGACTGTCATGAAGCACTGAAAAAACAGAAAAAAGCATGGGGTATTTTTCGTAGATATCCTACTCTGCGAAACCTCATAGCCTTTAAAAGAGCCAAAGCAAATGCACGAAAAGTAAGAAGGCAGAGCCAGAGGGATTCCTGGATTTCATATGTGTCGTCAATAACATCCTCCACGCCTAGCAAGCGGGTTTGGGAAAGAGTTCAAAAAGCATGCGGCATATATAAAGACCACTCACTTTCCTTTTTGGAAAAAGATGGCCGAGTGATTAGCTCCATAGAAGAAATTGCGAATACTATTGGTGAGACATTTGCTTCCGTTTCTTCCAGCAGAAACTATACACCTGCATTTCTTTCTATGAAGCAGCACTCTGAAATAAATCCCATCGCATTCAACTCTTCCAAATCTGAGCCTTACAATAGAGACTTTACTATGCTTGAATTAAGGAGTGCTTTATTGCAGACACATAGGTCTTCTCCGGGTCTTGATGGAGTGAATTATGAAATGCTAAAGCATCTGTCCTGTAAGTCACTGAATGCCCTTCTCACACTTTACAATAGAGTGTGGAAGGAGCGTACATTTCCCAGTGCATGGAGGAGAGCTGTTGTCATTCCTATTCCTAAGCCAGGGAAAGATCCAAGGAATCCCTCCAACTATCGGCCAATTGACCTTACGAGTTGCCTCTGCAAACTGTTTGAAAAGATGGTAAACAGCCGCCTAGTCTACTTCTTGGAAAAGAATGATATTATATCGCCTTATCAGAGTGGTTTTCGAAAGGGAAGAACAACTGTAGATAACATGCTCCTCTTAGAGACATCTATTCGAAAAGCATTTGTAAGAAGAAGCCACCTTGTCTCGATATTCTTCGACATTGAAAAAGCTTATAAGGCATGGAGATACGGTATACTCCGGGATCTTCACGAGAGTGGCTTGCGCGGCAACCTACCAATTTTCATTCAAAATTTCTTGAACACTAGAACTTTTCAAGTAAGAATTGGCTCTGTTTTTTCGGATGTTTTTGAACAGGAAGAGGGTGTGCCTCAAGGCTGTGTGCTCAGTGTAACCCTGTTTAGTTTAAAAATAAATTCTGTACTAAAAGAACTTCCTCCCACCATCTTGGGATCTCTATATGTTGATGATCTGCAGATTAGCTGTCGAGGAGCAGACATGAGATATGTAGAGAGGCAACTGCAGATGGCTCTGATTAAGATCCAAGAATGGTCAGACAAACAGGGATTTACATTTTCGAAACAGAAAACTGTCTGCGTGCACTTTTGTAGGAAGCGAGGTCTCCATCCTGAACCTGAGTTATACTTGAATGGTACAATTATTCCAGTTGCGCCTGAAGTAAAATTTTTAGGAGTGACGTTCGACCGAAAATTGACTTTCCTTTCTCATGTTTTAAACCTGAGAAAGAAGTGTCTAAAAACACTAAATATTTTAAAAGTGTTGGCGAACACCTCCTGGGGTGCAGAGCGTTGCTCCATGCTTCGCATTTACAGAGCGCTTATCCGCTCTAAACTGGACTATGGCTCAGTTGTTTATGGATCCGCTCGCTCATCTGTTTTGTTAAAACTGGATCCTGTTCACCATCAAGGTCTGCGGATTTGTTCAGGAGCTTTCAGGACTTCTCCTGTGCAGAGCCTATATGTTGACTGTAACGAACCATCACTTTATCTGAGGCGTGAGCAATTGTCCCTTTTGCAATATTTTAATACTCTATCTCAACCTGAACATCCCAATAAGCTGTGCTTACTTGATAATGAGTGTAACACATTATTTGAAACACGTCCATCCTGTGTTCCTACTTTCCCTTTAAGAGTTCGCCCTGTCATTGAGGAACTCTCCCTCTCTGATATGCACCCCCAAGCAGTACAGAATTTTGAAATTCCACCTTGGGAAAATTCACGGATCCAGCTTCTTGATGTTTTTAAACATCACGTAAAGGCGAGCACTAACGAGATCGTTTACAGACAAATTTTCGCTGAGCACAGGCACAAATATAGCAGTTATTATCCGATATACACAGATGGATCAAAGTCAAATGATCATGTGGGGATGGCTTTTGTATTTGAAAATTACATAGAGGGCAGATGCCTGCACCATGCTTTCTCTGTCCTAACATCTGAACTAACTGCAATATATTATGCTCTTTTGTACATCGCAAAGCTCTGCCACAAAAAGTTCATAGTTTACACAGACTCGTATAGTGCTCTTAAATCCTTGGAAGCTTTTCCCAACGCTCAGAATCCTGTGGTAGTGGATGTTCTCAAAATTCATAGAAATTTAATGATACGAGGATATGAAATCCTGTACTGCTGGGTTCCCGGGCATACGGGAATAAAGGGAAACGAGCTTGCAGACATCGCGGCAAAATCTGCTGTCGAACTGTCCAGTCGCCTTATCCCTTTTAGAGACATCTGTGTCATCAAGGGAAAGATACGAAAAAAATGGCAGCAAATTTGGGATGTTCAGCATCAGAACAAGTTGAGAAATATCAAACCTAAAATTGAGCATTGGGATTTTGCTGGAAATCGTAAAGAGGACGTTCTTTTGACTCGAATCAGAATTGGTCATACAAGAGTTACACATAGCTATCTTCTTAAAGCTGAAAATGAGCCTGTTTGTTTTAATTGTAATGTTTGTTTATCTGTTCGTCATATTTTAATTGAGTGTCCATGTTTTAATAGTCTTCGCCAGAAATATTTTAATAGCTGTGACTTACCTCTCGACCGTTTAATCGGAAGAGAGGTCAATTCTAATTTATTTTATTATTTAAAAGAGATTGGGTTTTATTACCAAATGTAATTTGTTTTGAAGACTGTGTCTTGAATGTTAATATGTGCTTTTAACTTGTTTTTATATGACTTCATCCTCTGGATTTGGTACATTTATCTACTTGTTTTTATTTATTGAATTTTAATGTCATCAATTGTAATCATCTCATCTTTTGTTTGGCGCGTCATAATCATCTCTGGTTTTTGCGCCATAATCACTCACTCACTCACTCACTCGACAGCTAATCTGTAAATCATCTACATATAGTGATCCCAAGATGGTGGGAGGAAGTTCTTTTAATACAGAATTTATTTTTAAACTGAAAAGCGTTACACTAAGAACACAGCCTTGAGGCACACCCTCTTTCTGTTGAAAAACATCCGAAAAAACAGAGCCAATCCTTACTTGAAAAGTTCTAGCGTTCAGGAAATTCTGAATGAACAAGGTGAACCTGTTTCCTTGAGGTAGTGAAACAAATTATTATTGACCTCTCTTCCGATTAAACGGTCGAGAGGCAGGTCGCAGCCATTAAAATACTTCTCACGAAGATTATTAAAATATGAACATTCAATTAAAATGTGATAAACTGAAAGACAAACATTACAAGTTGCACAAATAGGCTCGTTCTCAGCTTTCAGAAGGTAGTTATGTGTCACTCTACTGTGACCAATTCTAAGGCGAGTCAAAAGAACTTCCTCCCTGCGATTGCTAGTAGTATCCCAATGCTCTATTTTAGGCTTCACCCTTCTCAACTTGTTATGAAGTTGAAGGTCCCAAAGTTGCTGCCATTTCTTTCGGATCTTCTCTTTTATGACACAACGGATATCTTTAAAAGGGATGAGGCGGCCGGACATTTCAACAGCAGATTTCGCTGCGATGTCCGCCAGCTCATTGCCCTTTATTCCTGTATGTCCGGGGACCCAGCAGTACAGAAGTTCAAATCCACGACATGTCAATTTAATATTCAACTTGAGAACATCCACTATCACAGGATTCTCAGTGCTAGAAAAGGATTCTAAAGCTTTCAATGCACTGTAGGAGTCCGTATATACAATGAATTTTCGATGGTGCAGCGTTGAGATGTACAAAAGCGCATAATATATGGCAGTCAGTTCGGAGGTTAAGACAGAGGAAGCGTCGTGTAAACGTCTGCCTTCCATGTGGTCACCAATTATACATGACATGCCAACATGGCAAGCTGACTTAGAGCCATCCGTATATATGGGAACATAACTCCTGTAGATGCTCTCATCAGTAGTTGTTTTTCCGTAATTGTGGAAAATGTCAAGAAGGTGGATTAGTGCATTTTCCCAAGGTGCAATTTCAAAATGCTGTACTGCCTGTGGGGAAATATCAAACAAGAAGAATTCTTCAATGAGGGGACGAACTCTAACAGGAAAAGAAGGCACACAGGATGGACGTGCCTCAAATAAAAGGTCACAGCTATTTTCACATATACACAAGTTATAAGGATGGTCAGGTTGAGATAAAATATTAAAATAGCGTAAAAGAGACAACTCCTCACGCCTCAAACGGAGTGATGGCTCGTGACAGTCAACATAAAGGCTCTGCACAGGAGATGTCCTGAAGGCTCCAGAACAAATCCGCAGAGCCTGATGATGAACAGGATCTAGTTTTAACAACACTGAAGACCGGGCAGATCCGTAAACAACTGAGCCGTAGTCCAGTTTAGAGCGAATTAGAGCTCTGTAAATGCGAAGCATGGAGCAACGCTCTGCACCCCAGGAGGTGTTCGCCAGGACTTTTAAGATATTTAGAACTTTGGTACACTTTTTTCTCAAGTTTAAGACATGAGGAAGGAAAGTCAATTTTCGGTCGAACGTCACCCCTAAAAATTTTACTTCAGGTGCAACTGGAATTACAGACCCATTGAGGTATAATTCCGGCTCAGGATGGAGACCTCGCTTTTTACAAAAATGCACGCACACAGTCTTCTGTTTCGAAAACGTAAATCCTTGTCTTTTTGCCCATTCCTGGATCCTGTTCAAAGCGATCTGGAGCTGTCTCTCTACATGTCTCATATCCACACCTCTACAGTTAATTTGTAGATCATCAACATATAAAGAACCTGAAATGGTGGGAGGAAGTTGTTTTAATACAGAATTTATTTTTAGGCTGAAAAGAGTTACACTGAGCACACAGCCTTGAGGCACACCCTCTTCTTGTTCAAAAACATCAGACAAAACAGAGCCTATCCTTACTTGAAAAGTTCTAGCGTTCAGGAAATTCTGAATGAAATTTGGTAGGTTGCCGCGCAAGCCACTCTCGTGAAGATCGCGAATTATACCGTATCTCCATGCCTTATCATAGGCTTTCTCTATATCGAAGAAAATTGAGACAAGGTGATTTCTTCTTACAAAAGCTTTTCGAATGGATGTCTCTAAGAGGAGCATATTATCTACGGTTGTTCTCCCCTTTCGAAAACCACTTTGATAAGGCGACATAATATTATTCTTTTCCAAGAAGTAGACTAGGCGGCTGTTTACCATCTTTTCAAACAGTTTGCAAACACAGCTGGTAAGGGCAATTGGCCGATAGTTCGAGGGATTCCTCGGGTCTTTCCCTGGCTTCGCAATAGGAATGACAATAGCTCTCCTCCATGCACTGGGAAATGTACGCTCCTTCCACACTCTATTGTAAAGTGTGAGAAGGGCACTCAGTGACTTACAGGACAGATGCTTTAGCATTTCATAATACACGCCATCCAGACCCGGACAAGACCTATGTGTCTGCAACAAAGCTCTCTTTAGTTCAACCATAGTAAAGTCTCTATTGTACGGCTCAAAGTTGGAAGAGTTGAAAGCGATGGGATTTTTCTCAGAGCGTTGCTTGATAGAAAGAAATGCAGGTGAGTAATTTCGGCTGGAAGAAACGGCAGCAAATGTCTCACCAATTGTATTTGCAATTTCTTCTATGGAGCTAATCACTCGGCCATCTTTTTCCAGAAAGGAAAGTGAGTGGTCTTTGTACATTCCGCATGCTTTTCGAACTCTTTCCCAAACCCGCTTACTAGGCGTAGAGGATGTTATTGAGGACACATATGAAATCCAGGAATCCCTCTGGCTCTGCCTTCTTACTTTCCGTGCATTTGCTTTGGCTCTTTTAAAAGCTATGAGGTTTCGCAGAGTAGGATATCTACGAAAAATACCCCATGCTTTTTTCTGTTTTTTCAGTCCTTCATGACAGTCGCGATTCCACCATGGTTTCGAATATTTTAGTGTTTTTCCTGATGTTCTAGGAATCGAAAGCATAGCTGCCTGAATAATAGTATTAGTAACAGCTTCAACAGCGTCATCGATATGCACACCTTCTACCATTTCCTCTGTCAGCTCTGCAACGAAAGAGAAGAGTTCCCAGTCTGCCCTGTCCAGGATAAAACGAGGGACTCTCGACACGGGGTTTGCTCCTCTTCGTGCAAGAGACACAAAAATAGGATAATGATCGCTGTTGTACAGGTCATTTCCGACACTAAAAGTGCAAAATGGCAACAGAGATGGTGAACAGATGGCAAGATCGAGAGCGTGGAATGTCCTTGAAGGCTCATGGAAGTACGTATCTTGTCCATTATTTAGGAGACAAAGGCTATGATCTTCGATCACCTGCTCTATTTGTCTTCCTCGGCAATTTGTATCTTTACTTACCCAGAGTGGACTATGGCCGTTTAAATCTCCTATTATGATAAAAAGGCTCAGGCAGCTGCTCTATTAGATTATTTAAATCTTGCTGATAAATGTGCTCATTTGGAGGCAAATACAAAGAAACAAATGAAACAATAATATCAAAATTTATTTGAGTAGCGACAACTTGGAGGGATGTCGTCAAAGGAAGTACATTTGAGGGATAATCCACTGAGGAGAGGAGACCTACACCTCCACTGGCACGCTCACCTGCAATGTTATCCTTCCTGACGAAAGAAAACCTCCGAAGTTTTGCATGGTGTTCGGTTTTCAAATTTGTTTCCTGTATTGCTAAGCACACAGGATGATACTCATTTATTATAGATTTGATGTCAAGGAAATTTCGGTGGAAACCGCGACAGTTCCATGACATGAGGGTGGCCATTATGAATGGTTTTTGTTTTTTCTGTGCTGTTCTTTTGTTTTTCGTGGAAGTAGATGCCTGGGAACTTCTAGACCCTCTTCTACTTCCATAAAGTCTGAATCCGCAGATTCAGAAATCATCTCATCAAAAGAGCTATTGCTGTGACTTTTATTTTTATTGGATATTTTATGTGTAGAAGTTTTGGGCTTACTTTGAATAACTGTTTCTTTCTTTTGTACTATATCGGTTGCATTTTCTTTTTGCTTGTTGGATGTAGACTGATGGGTTTTATTTGCTAGGGTCTGTGTGCCTATTGATGTTTGGGTGGCGACTGTACGAGATGATTTTACAGCACTGGCGTATGATGTATTTGGTCGAAGCTGTGTGCTCTGGACTAATCTTCTGGCTTCGGCATATGAGATGTTCCTCGTAAACTTTGCAGTCTGCACTTCTTTTTCCAATTTCCATTTTGGGCAGAGGCGTGAAAATGCTGGGTGCTCACCCTTGCAATTTATACAAAGAGGCGCAGCGGTACAATTTTCAGAATCGTGGCCAATCTGTGAGCATCGGGCGCATGTAAGGCTGCCACGACAAGACGTCTTAGAATGGCCGAAACGCTGGCATTGGAAACATCGCATAGGGTTTGGAATATAAGGTCTTACAGGAATATTTAGATATCCGGCCTTAATATTCTTAGGCAGATCAGGCGTGTTGAAGGTAAGGATCACGTGTTTCGTGTCTATCAACTTACCTTCTTTACGCATCTTGATCCGCCTTACACCGCAGACATTTTGTTCGGAGAGCTCAGAAGCGATCTCTTCTTCAGAAACATACAGAAGGTCGAATTCTGAGATTACACCCCGACAATAGTTGAGTGACTTATGTGGTGTTACAGTCACATTCGCTTGCCCAAGTTTAGTTATCTGAAGTAAAGAAGCAGACTGGGTGGCTGAGGTTGTATCAATAAGCAGGTCTCCGGAGCGGAGACGCTTTATATTTCTCGGCTCACCAATACAGGACTGGATGTATTTGTTTATTACGAAAGGAGACATCTTATGCATTTCGCCAGAAGGACTAGAGATGACTAGGAAACGGGGAATATTGTTATGATTTTTTTCATTTGTATCTGTACGTAATTTTTTTGCAGTAGACTTTTCAGAAGTAGGTTGAATGACTGGTTTAACAGTAGATGTTTCAGAACTAGGTTGAGTGACTGCTTTAGGAGTAGAAGTTTCAGAACTAGGTTGAGTGACAGGAGTGATTTGAGTGACTTGAGTGACAGGATTGACTTGAGTGACTGGAGTTACCTCGAAATCTTTTATTAAGTAAATATGAGAAGCCATAGTGAAAGAATAAAGATTCGGGTCCGACGGCCCCGCCCACCACGGAGCCCAACAAGGGAACACAGATTCCTGTGTTAGGGCTAGCCGGACCTATACGCAAACTGAAGCCCCACAGTCGGCTTTCCCGAAAGCAGGTACTCCCGAGAGCTTGACCCCAAGCCACTGACACAAGGACTAGTGACCAGCCGATTGACACCCGTGAGGACGACTAAGGTGCCTCCCGTTTAGCTGAAGCAGAGGCCAAACAGTGTGTTGGGGACAGTACCTCGCCCCTCAACTACCAGGACCCTCCTTTCCAGCGACACGGGTCTCCACGCACGGCAAACACGTGGGCAGTTTTCTCCCCACTTGAAAACTAGAAACAAGGTCTGTTCCAGCCTCTCGTGACGAGCCCCAAACTCCGTAGAGAGAAACCACAAGGGAGAAGGGAAGGGAAAAAGATCCAGCCAAGAGGAGAGGAGACGGAAAAGAGGATAGATCACTGGGGCTCCAGGATCGTGACACCCGTCTCACCAAGAAGATGATCCCCTGAAGGTCTAGGGTATTGTAAAGTGTGAGAAGGGCACTCAGTGACTTATAGGACAGATGCTTAAGCATTTCATAATACACGCCATCTAGACCAGGACAAGACCTATGTGTCTGCAACAAAGCTCTCCTTAATTCAACCATAGTAAAGTCTCTATTGTACGGCTCAGATTTGGAAGAGTTGAATGCTATGGGATTTATTTCAGAGTGTTGCTTGACAGAGAGAAATGCAGGTGAATAGTTTCTGCTTGAAGAAACGGCAGCAAATGTCTCACCTATAGTATTCGCAATTTCTTCTATGGAGCTAATCACTCGGCCATCTTTTTCCACAAAGGAAAGTGAGTGGTCCTTATATATTCCGCATGCTTTTCGAACTCTTTGCCAAACCGCCTTACTAGGCGTAGAGGATGTTATTGATGACACATATGAAATCCAGGAATCCCTCTGGCTCTGCCTTCTTACTTTTCGTGCATTTGCTTTGGCTCTTTTAAAGGCTATGAGGTTTCGCAGAGTAGGATATCTACGAAAAATACCCCATGCTTTTTTCTGTTTTTTCAGTGCTTCATGACAGTCGCGATTCCACCATGGTTTTGAATATTTTAGTATTTTTCCTGATGTTGTAGGAATCGAAAGCAAAGCTGCCTGAATAATAGTATTAGTAACAGCTTCCACAGCGTTATCGATATGCACATCTTCTACCATTTCCTCTGTGAGCTCTGCAGAGGAAGAGTTCCCAGTCTGCCCTGTCCAGTATAAACCGAGGGAGTCTCGACATGGGGTTTGCTCCTCTTCGTGCAAGAGATACAAAAATGGGATAATGATCGCTGTTGTACAGGTCATTTCCGACACTAAAAGTGCAAAATGGAAACAGAGATGGTGAACAGATGGCAAGGTCGAGAGCGTGGAATGTCTTTGAAGGCTCATGGAAGTAAGTATCATGCCCATTATTCAGGAGACAAAGGCTATGATCTTCGATCATCTGCTCAATTTGTCTTCCTCGGCAATTTGTATCTTTACTACCCCAGAGCGGACTATGGCCGTTAAAATCTCCTATTATGATGAAAGGCTCAGGCAGCTGCTCTAAAGGACCATTTAAATCTTGCTGATCAATATGCTCATTTGGAGGCAAATACAGAGAAACGACTGTAACAACTATATCAAAATTTGTTTGAGTAGCGACAACTTGGAGGGATGTCGTCAAAGAAAGCACAGTTGAGGGATAATCCAGTGAGGTGAGAAGACCTACACCTCCACTGGCACGCTCACCTGCAAGGTTATCTTTCCTGACGAAAGAAAACCTCCGAAGTTTTGCCTGTTGTTCTGGTTTTAGATTTGTTTCCTGTATTGCGAAACATACAGGATGATAAGCATTGATTATGGCTTTGATGTCGAGCAAATTTCGGTGGAAACCGCGACAGTTCCATGAGACGAGGGTGGCCATTATGATTGATGTTTGTCGTTCCTGTGTTCCTTTTTAGTTTTGCGCGGAAGCAGATGATCGGGAACTTCTAGACCGTCTTCCACTTCCATACTGTCTGAATCTGCAGATTCAGAAATAATTTCATTTGCAGAACTATTGCTGGGACTTTTATTTTTGGTTTCTATTTTTGGAGGCACAGTTTTGGCTTTGCTCGGGATTGCTATTTCTTTATTTTGTATGATGTGTTGGATTTTCTTTTTTCTTGCTTGCAGGCTGCTGGTTTTTATTTGGTGGAGTCTGTGTATTTATGGAAGTTTGGGTGGCTATTGTGCGGGTTGATTTCACGGCTTTGGCATATGATTTGTTTGATTGAGGCTGTGTGCTTTGAACTTGCCTTCTGGCTTCGGCATACGAAATGTTCCTAGAAACTTTTATGGCCTGCACCTCCTTTTCTAATTTCCATTTTGGACAGGAACGGGAAAATGCTGGATGGTCGCCCTTGCAATTAATACACAGTGCTGCAGCAGTGCAATTATCGCTGTCGTGGCCAACCGACGAACACCGAGCGCACGTCAGGGTCCCACGACAGGACATCTTGGAATGGCCAAAACGCTGGCACTGGAAGCATCGCATCGGGTTTGGAATGTATGGACGTACAGGACAATTGAGATATCCAGCCTTAATATTCTTAGGCAGATCAGGCGTTTTGAAGGTCAGGATCACGTGTTTCGTGTCAATCAACTGACCTTCCTTACGCATCTTGATCCGCCTGGCAGCACTGACATTTTGATCGGCTAGCTCGGAAACGAACTCTTCTTCAGAAACAGACAGAAGGTCGACTTCCGAGATTACGCCTCTACAAATATTAAGTGTTTTATGTGGAGATACTGTAATATCAATTTGTCCTAGTTTGGTTAATCTTAGGAGGGAGGCAGACTGTACAGCTGAAATTGTATCGATAAGCAAATCTCCGGATCGGAGACGCTTTATGTTTTTTGGCTGAACAATGGAGGAATGAATATACTTCTGAATTATAAACGGAGATAACTTTTGAATTTCGCCAGAAGGACTTGAGACTACAACGAAACGAGGGCTGTTAAGGTCATTTGCATTTGCATCGGTACGTGCTTGTTTAGTAGTAGATTTATCTGAATTGGTGTTTTGAGTGACGGGACTGACTTCAAAGTCTTTGATTAAGAATATATGTGAGTTAGCCATATTGGAAAGAGAATAGATTCAGGTCCGACGGCCCCGCCCACCACGGAGCCCTACAAGGGAACACAGATTCCTGTGTTAGGGCTAGCCGGACCTATACGCAAACTGAAGCCTCACAGTCGGCTTTCCCGAAAGCAGGTACTCCCGAGAGCTTGACCCCAAGCCACTGACACAAGGACTAGTGACCAGCCGATTGACACCCGTGAGGACGACTAAGGTGCCTCCCGTTTAGCTGAAGCAGAGGCCAAAGCAGTGTGTTGGGGACAGTACCTCGCCCCTCAACTACCAGGACCCTCCTTTCCAGCGACACGGGTCTCCACGTGGCAAACACGTGGGCAGTTTTCTCGCCACTCGAAAACTAGAAACAAGGTCTGTTCCAGCCTCTCGTGACGAGCCCCAAACTCCGTAGAGAGAAACCACAAGGGAGAAGGGAAGGGAAAAAGTACCAGCCAAGAGGAGAGGGGACGGAAAAGAGGATAGATCACTGGGGCTCCAGGATCGTGACACCCGTCTCACCAAGAAGATGATCCCCTGAAGGGCTAGGGTACCTCGGGATTGCCACACCCGTACTCACAAAAGTGAGCCCCCTGAGGGTGGCAAATCAACAGAACATGCACTTTCACAACTTCTAACAACTATTGGACAGCATCGTGCCAACAATGAACACACTTTGATAATCAGTCTGGATATACAAGGCGCCTTTGACTCTCTATGGTGGCCGGACATTATAAATGCTCTGGTCGCGATGGACTGTCCAGAGGATCTTCTCTCTCTTATACGAAGTTTCCTGCAAGACCGTTCGGTACAAGCTACAGATGACTCTGGCACATTGGTACGACAACTCTCAAAAGGCTGTCCACAAGGTTCATGTCTAGGACCGCTCCTTTGGACTATAGTTGCCAACTCCATTCTCAATCAGTTTAGAGAACAGACCAGCTGCAAACTCCTCGCGTACGCAGATGACTTTCTTCTTATCGTCAATGGGAAGTCAAATCTTCAGTCTCAAGCCCAATACTATCTTAACATCATTTCTGACTGGGCACGATCACATAAGATTACAATTTCCTCTACAAAGACACTAGGAATGGTGGTGGGAGCTACTAGACCTTTAAAACGAAAACCATGTCTGCATCTTCAAGGTAATCCCATCAAAATTGTCAACCAAATCAAATACCTTGGGATAACAATCCATAACACACTTTCCTGGCTACCTCACTTACGATCAATAAAGACCAAAGTACTTGGCTTGCACAACCATATGAAAAGAACAGCTGGATCTTCATGGGGAGTCTCTTCACATCTCCTAAAAATATGGTACAAAACAGTAATTGAGCGAATTGTCTTATATGGTGCTGGCATTTGGGCTACCCACCTCACTCAACATGAAAAGAGGCTACTTCATTCAATTCAGCGCCCATTTCTCATACAGATCAGCAGGGCCTATCGCACATCCTCCACAGCTGCGTTACAAATACTCACGGGGTTACCCCCACTTGACCTAACAGCAGAGAGGCAGCCTTAAGCAGTCTCCTCCGTCTTCACCAGGACGTGACCTTGTGGGGAACTCAATACTACAGTGAACGCTATGACCACAAAATATCTTCTGTTTGCCACCCAGCCATATTCAACTGATCCCACACTATCTTTCTTCAATCTTCTGAAATTGTTACTGGTCTTACCATCTTTACTGATGGGTCTCGAACAGCAACAGGAACAGGCAGTGGACTCTGCATCATGAATAATTCTACATTAATTCGGGACTGGCGTCGTCGGCTGCATGCACAAAACTCCATATTCCAAGCTGAACTCCTTGCTCTTAGAAAGGCTGTCGCTCTTACTTTTAATCTGCCACCTAGAATTCATATCTACAGCGACTCTCTCTCAAGTCTCATGGCAATTATAAATCCGCATTCCAGGCATTCACTTGTTAGATCAATCCAGCAAATGCTTTTAAATTTACCCATGGATTACAGACCTTTCCTGCATTATATCCCAGCACATCAGGGATTCTATGGAAATGAATACGCAGACACAATAGCCAAGCAAGCAGCACAAGAAATTTCCCTTCCAGAACATTCCCTTCCTTTACCTGCCTCTCATCTCAAACAAGTAACACTCAAAAATCTCCTCTCCATTTGGCAACGGCGTTGGACTTCATCTTCTACGGGTCGTCGGACTTACAAGTTCCTTCCAAAAATCTCACTAGATTTTCTGAGCTCTTCCTCAGCACTTACGCAATTTCTCACAGGACATGGCGCATTTGCTGCTTATCTTTACCGTTTCCGGCTGTACAATAATGAGACTTGTGAATGCGGACAAATAGGATCTCCTGATCACTATCTATTTGACTGTCCCGACCTTAATCTTCACCTAAAACGTCCTCCAGAAACACACTGGCCAATTTGGCTACACCATGTGCTCAGTCATCCTAATCTCTACAGCAAGCTAATAGAGATAATGAAACAGTGTGCTCTTCGCTGTGAATATAGAGATCGTCAAACAATGTGAATGTGCTACATGCAGTGTATCCAGATATACCTTTGAGTGTCCAATTTAGAACACCCCTATATATTTAATTATTAACATGTTTAGACTTCCATTTCCGGAAACATTTCTCTACTTGGGTACAGGACTTAACCAGATCCAAAAGCTGTGTCTATACTCACCAATAAGTACTCTTTATGTACTTATACCTTAGTTTTTCATTAGTATGTTTCACAGAAAACTAATTGTGATTAAGCCTGTCCACAGAAAACTTATTGTGATAAAGCCTGTTACCCATTCTCCTTTATTCTGCACAGATATTGTATTTTCCATTTTATTATCCTTTTCGTAATATAACTCTTTGTATGCTATATTCTGTTTAAATATTTTAACATCTATAGCTCTGGAATGTTATTAACTCCTTCAAATGCTCTATGTATTACACTTTATAATATTATTAATATCACCGACTATTATTTAGTAACTCTTATTTTATAATATACTAATTCTTTAAATAAGTAACTGCAGACTTTATACTGTATATGTTTTGTGTTTGTAAATGTTTTACTTCTCTCTTGCTACAACGATATTAATTGTTTCACATTTGATATGCAATTTCTAGTTGAAATGTAAAATTGTGAATTGTTATATATATTTAATATATATGAATTGTATGAATTAATAACGTAAGTACATGGCAGATTTTATGTGTATATGTATTGTGTAAGTAACTATCCAATTTTTCTCTTGTTACAATGAAATTAATTGTTTCACAATTGATTTGCAATTCCTAGTTGAAATGTTAAGTGACATTTTATGTATTAGTACTGTTTTAAATTGTGCAGGTACATGAGTATGACATGCGTGTGACACTCACATCACTTCATCTTATGCACTCTTATGATATAAGACCTATACTGCTATGTAAATATAACCAGATAGTCTTCTCAATTTTACTATCGAACTACTTTCTGCATATTAGTAGATCATAGTGACATTAAATTGTATATATAGTTAATGATATGTATGTTCTGTATTAACCTGCATGATATTTTTCGTTTCACAATTTATGTATCATTTATTATTGAAATGTAAAATGGCATTTTATGTAAATGTGCTGTTCGTATTAATTACATAAATACATGCGTGTGACACCTTGTGCACTCACATGATTATAGAATAATACTGCTCTGTAAATTTAACCATATAGTTTACTCGATATTTAATTACACTATTTTCTGCATATTTGTACATCATATTGACATTGAGTTGTAAATGTAGTGAACGGTATGTATGTTCTGTCTTAACCTGTATTGTACTACACACATGTAGGACCATACTATGTATTTGCATGTATCTATTTTATTATCAAACTATTTTCTGCATATTTGTCCATCATGTTGACATTGAGTTGTATATGTAATGAATGGTAAGTATGTTCAGTCTTAATCTGTATTGTATTGCACGTGCGTAGGACCACACTATGTATTCGCATGTATCTATTAGATGACTTTTTATTGCATTTCTCATTAGCTTACATGTATAAATGGTTTAATCTATTTAGACATATGCACCAATCATAAGATCAACATTTCAAATGCATGCATAACGAAACTATATCCATTTATGTTAGTTCATGAATAACATGTTTTATAGCAATTAAGTCAGTGCCTAATAATATTGTACGAATATATATTCATGGTTATATCAATTGTGTAGAAGTTATATAGTTTACTACTTCCATAAATAAGTATCTGCAAACTTAATATTGTATAAGTGTTATGAATGTAAATGTTATTTTTCTCCAGCTTCAATGATATCACTTATTTCACATTCATGTACACTTCCTAGTTGAACTGTTAAACTACACTTTATGTATATGTATTATTTGTATTAATTGCGTGGATACATGTGTGTATCACATCTTTTCATGATATTAGAACTACTGCTATGTAAACATAACCATATTGTCTTCTCTTTTTCATTTTTGAACTCTTTTCTGCATATTAGAAAAACATATTAACTTCGAGTTGTATATGTAGTGAATGGTACATATGTTCTGTATTATGACCTGTGTGACCATACTATGTATTCATGTGCATATGTTAGGTAACTTTTTATTGCAATTATCATTGGCTTATATGTATAAAATATGGTGTTATTTATATAGTCTTGCGAACCAATCAAATGGTCAACATTCTGAAAGCAAGAATAACAAAACTACATTCATTTATGTTAGTTCATGAATCATGCAACATAGCAATTAAGCGAGTGCTTAATAACATTATATGTATATATGCTCATGGATATCTCGATTGTATAGGTATATTGTTCTCTGAGACTTTGCAAAATACTAATACAGTGCCGAGCCTGTAAAAGAACAAATGTGTGACACATATTATAAATAATACTGCATTATGCACGTATATGCAGGACAACAGTCTTGCATTATATACACAGTCTCTAAAGATTCTGTCTGAAACCTTTTCTTTGAAACATGTACGAATAGACTGGGTATTTATTCTATGCATATATATGTCTTTGATGGCAATGAATGTGTTCTTTATACGAATTTGTCTTGTATATAAATGTCCATTTATTACCCAGAATATTGTTCACCGAATCTAATAACTTTGCATATCGAAGAAATTTATGAGTGTTTCATATTATGGGCAGTACTGTACTATATATGTATTTAAGATGCATTAAGTTATATGTTGAATAATATACTGTGTATTGAAATATTTTATATATAATTTTGCACTGTGCTTAATCTCTTCAATGCTTTACAACCTCACAATAGTCTGTACTTTAGTTTCTGAAATAATGTCCAAAATACATATTCTAATCTATACTTTTACTTTTATTGAATCACTACATAACTTTTGTAACTATTTTGTAATCCCCTCCACACTGATTCTGTATCAAAATTTTATCTGTATCAATTGAAGACTTTGTTCATTCAACCACGAAATCATGTATGCCTAAGGCTAAAGATGTCATTATGTAAACTCAAATTGTGACTCTGTAAAATTTTAGATTTTTCAATAAATGCCCGCCTGACCTGCTGGCCTCTCTTGAGGCTGTGGGGAAGTTGATAGTAGATATTCCACGGACTAGATCTAATTCCGCAGAGGTAAACTCCAGGTCGGAAGTCCAGCCCGTGGCGCACTTGTCCCTATCTACTAGAGCCGTGTGGATCATCGACCCGGTCGGACGTGTGTAGACATTGCTCCTGGTTTTTGTGAAATAGAAGTTGTTCAAAATGCCGCCGGAAGTGCGCCGTCAGTTTTAAAAGGTGTATAAAGGTCTTGTGCATCTGTAGATACCTAGTTTATGTGTCTACGTTAGATGGTTTTCCAGAAATTTGTGATTTTGTGCCATAACAATGGAATACTAGGCTGCCGCAAATTCAGCGGAAAAGTGTTCACATCATTTGCCGCCCTACCTACGGAAGGGGTCCCGCCTGCTGCCACGTGGTTGCCGAGGTAGGCTTCACATTTCTGTAGTCCTAATTTTTGCTAAAACTTTAAAAATTCATATCTTCGTGTATAATTAAGATATTTTTATAAGGTTTTCACCAAAATATGTAAAATTAAAAGCTCTTTCTTTTAATGTATGTCATATTGTTGTAACAATAGTATTTTACGAGATAGTGTGTGATCACTATTTTTGTATGTATTAGACTTTCAATATTGTTAGTATACTAGATTTAAAGATTATTATAACTAACAATAGCTCCGAAGGGTCTGTCTTTTAGCCAAGTTGTTTTTGACGAACTTTTTAAAATTGTCGAAACATCGAACTTTTTGTCGAGAACCCTTCACGACACCTGACTTTTTGTCGGAATTGCACTCGACAATTTCTCTATATTCGATTTTTACTATTTCTAATGCTATAAATTATGTTTCTATGTAGTTTTCTCACTAATTGATAGATATTTGATGTTCTTATATATGCAGTATTAATATTTTGGTGTTATTTATATAATTTCTGTAATTTTATCAGTATTAACTGTCTTTCAACTGTGATTTTGATCTTAGTATACCCCTCTGTTATTCTATTGGCACCATTACCAGTATTTATGTATATCTATTCTTATGAACTTCAAATGCTGATTTAACAATTAAGAAATGCTAAGGCTTACTATAAATAGCAGATTTTAGAAATTTTTAAGATATTTTAGTGATTCCTACAATTTTCTTGTATTAGTATACTGGTAAGGTATTGTATTGTATCAGTGGAATTATTGTTCTTCCCAGTTGAGTGCACCACATCAGTTTTAAAATCTATCAATCTGTTAAGCTTGTGGTTTATCATATGATATGGCTAAAACAAAAAAAAACGAAAAAGTTAAGCTTAGCACCAACCTCCCTAGTAGAAAGTGCAGCGACTCAACCATTTCCGAAGGTCGTTTTGGTTGACATAGTTAAAACAGGGCAACTAGATAAATCAATACCTCAGGCCTCAACTCCAAGTGCCCAAGAGGTCTCTACAACCTACCTAGGCACCACTACAACGTCTTCTGAAATTTCGGGCCTTGATTCTCCAGAACCCCCGTCTCTTACTCCCTCTAAAAAATTAGACTTTCCAAATACAGATCAATTTCATTTAACAGATTCGACACTCATTAGCCCGACTGTTACAGTAAATCACCTCATAGATAACATCCTCTCACACCTGGAAGTTCACAGAGGCCGACATAAACTGTCAGCTGAGGACTTAGAAATCATCAAAGAATCGCTGGCAGACATCAGAATCGTACTTAGCAAACAAGTAAACAGAATAGCCCAGCTAGAAGGTGCCTTGAAAGTAACACAACTTCCAATAGCCACCACTCCATTTGCCACTAGTAAAACCACACGGAATTTGGCCCCAAAGTCTGTAACACCAGCCCAGACACAGGGAAGATCTAGACAGAAAGATACATTCTCCTCCCCTGAACAACATCCAGGAGGACGGAACAGTGCAATTCCCCAGGATACCCCTAGGAGAGTAGATAGTCAGCAGTGCACAGTACAAAGTGATCAAGACTACACGCTACAAGCTCAACCAGAAGAAGAGTACACTCTAGTCCAACGCAAAAAGACTACGAAAGTTAGAACTCCCACTACAAATATCAATACATTCCCTACAAGTCGGGGCCAAACACAACAAGATTACATACTACTTCTTAGTAGCAAGGAAGGAAGACATCCTCCACGCTCAATTAAATCCAAGCTAATAGAAGAAATCAAACCACATAAATTAGGAGTGCAAATACTGGAAGTAAGAGTGACCAGATCGCAGGAACTGCTTATTCGCTGCAAGGAGGAGAAGCACCTGGAGACATTGAAAAAAAGCAATCCTAAGCTCTAGCCTCAAGGACCAACTGAAGCTACGCACACCTCAGAGCAAGCGCAGGAAACTTATACTTCTGGGAGCCCCAGCGGAATTAACACTAGAGGAGATAAAGGAAGCTATCTTCTCACAGGTGCAAATAGTTCCAGGGAGTGAATACCACTTTCAACAAAAACAAACGAGGTCCTCACAGAAATCTAACTGGATTATCACTCTACCAGTACAAATAGCTGATAGGCTACTAAGCATACAGAAGATCTTTCTAGGATTCTTCTATTGTCCCATCAAACAGTATCTTAGAGTTATACGCTGTTATAAGTGCCAAAGTTTTGGACATATTAGTAATACTTGTGACTCAGATATTGCCTGCGCAAAGTGCAGCAAGAATCATTCCACCACAGAGTGCACATCGGAATTTGAGCACTGTATAAACTGTCTAAGGGACAACAGCAACAACGGTACAGATCTTGAAACGGATCATTCAGCAGCAGACTCAGGATGTCCAGCATATCGACATCAACTGCGATACCAGGAAGAAATCGCCAACAAATCACACTGGATCAATATAGGCACTGGAAAACGCTTAAAGGCCTAAAGTTCCTCCAATGCAATTTACAACGTGCTAGGGCTGCAACTCTCAACCTCTTTGATATTATGGTCAGCACAAACACTACAATAGCATTAATACAAGAACCCTAACCTTCGGAAGAACCGCACTCCTACAGACCAGTCAGTCTGCTCCCGGCTCTGAGCAAAGTGTTAGAAAGGCTTATTCTAGCCCGACTCAACCACTTCCTTTTTGAAAAGAAATTACCGGATAATAGACAATATGGCTTTCGGAAAGGAAGTTCCACAGAACATGCAGTTAAAAACATGCTAAGAATAATACAGGAAAACAGAACAAATGATCTCCATACAATGGTAATCTCTATTGATATCCAAGGAGCATTTGATGCACTATGGTGGCCGGATATCTTCAATTGTCTATTGAAAATACAGGCTCCAATAGAAATCATACAAATTTTGCGAAGCTACCTAGACAACAGACATACACAAGTCACACTAGACGACGGCATCGCAAGGCATAATCTGAAGAAGGGTTGCCCGCAAGGTTCGTGCCTGGGGCCAACCCTTTGGAATATCGTCGCGGACACAGCCCTCTCCCTTTATAATCAACAGGATGGGATAAGGATACAGGCCTTTGCAGATGTCTTTCTGATACTAGTAGCAGGCAGGAGTGACGTCCAAAAGCGCACTGAAGAAGCACTGACCACTTTCTACAACTGGGCAAAAGCACATAAACTTCAAATATCAACCTCTAAAACGAAAGTTATGTTAATTGGCAGAAAAGGTCCACTACGAAGACAACCAACGGTACGACTAAACGGACACACACTACAAACAGTTAATAACCTAAATTATCTTGGCTTCTTAATCAATAACAGACTCTCCTGGCTCCCGCATCTAAAGAATATCAAAACAAAAATTTCACAGCTTACAAATTCAATGCTCAGAACTACAGGAATTAACTGGGGAACAAAACCAGAAATCCTCTCAAGATGGTACCGGACAATATCTGAAAGGATTGTTCTTTATGGAGTAGGAGTCTGGGGAGACAATATGACAAAACAAATGAGGAACCTGCTGAACAGCATACAGAGGCTCCAACTTCTTATATGCAAAGCATATAGAACAACATCAACTATGGCACTGCAGGTTCTCTCTGGCATTCCTCCACTGGATTTGCAAGCGGAGAGAGAGGCAGCAATAACTAAAATCTCTCGGTTACAAGCTGATGTCACCCTATGGAACAGAAGCTATAAATTCACAGATTACGAACAGAAAAACCATTCTCTGATCCATCCATCAAAACTCAACCTGGAAGACACAGTGCGACTGCATTATACAGCACCAGGACATGACATGACCACAATCTTCACAGATGGGTCAAAGACGGAACTTGGCACAGGTAGTGCCTTATGCCTACTAAAAGACGACACCATACAATTTCAGTGGCAACAACGCCTTAGCCATCACAACTCTGTCTTTCAGGCTGAACTCTTGGCAATAGACACAGCAATAAAAGTGGCCCGGAGCTACACTCCGGATAAAGTACATATCTATAGTGACACGGCTTCAAGCCTTGAGGCCATAATAGGCATTAAAAGCACCAGCCCACTGGTACATGGCATTCGCCTAAAACTACTTAGCTTCCCAACATCTT
This sequence comes from Stegodyphus dumicola, assembly GCF_044657685.1. Classification (NCBI taxonomy): domain Eukaryota; kingdom Metazoa; phylum Arthropoda; class Arachnida; order Araneae; family Eresidae; genus Stegodyphus; species Stegodyphus dumicola. The sequence goes on along the minus strand of NC_140779.1, from coordinate 123,183,357 downwards.
ATAGACCACAGTTAAACTGGGTCCCAGCACATGTGGGAATTTTAGGAAATGAGCTAGCTGATGCCTTAGCAAAGGAAATTGCTAATAATAGTCAAGCTCCTGAGTTATCGCACAGTCGCCCCATTTCGGATCTCAAAAGAGAAACATTTGCAGTTCTCATGAACATATGGCAGAGCAGATGGTCCACAGCTCAAGTAGGTAGATACACATATACTTATTTACCCAAAGTGAATACGACTCTACACAGCCGACACAGTGCCCTAACTCACTTTCTCACAGGTCACGGCCCTTTTCCCACTTATCTCAAGAGATTTGGCCTGGCCTCACAAGATCAATGTGCTTGCGGCAGCAGGGGAGATGTGGAGCACTTCGTGTTTGACTGCCAATACACCAGCAACTGGCACCTAAGACGCCCACCAGCTGTACATAAAGAATACTGGGCAAATCACACACTCCACAAAGGCCCGGTGCTTAAAAATCTAATTAAAACAATATCTTACTGTGCAGAAACGTACACATAATAAAATGTCAAATAAAGGACCACCCAGTATAAGGTCAGGGAATAGTAGGATAACAATTTGTGTACTAGGGAATTTAGTTTTACAGTGAAGTAATATTAGTAAGTACATTGCAGTAAGAACTGTAAACTAGAACTATGAACTGTGAACTTTACATCTATGTAGAGCTGTGTAGTAAGAACTGTAAACTAGAACTGTGAACTGTAAACTTAACATCTATGTAGAGCTGTGTACTAATAATCAAGTTAATAATAAACCTAAGTGGTGCACCTCAACAAATTGTATATATAAATATCTTCCAATGTTTTATAAATATTTCAATACATATAATCTTCCTCTAATATATAAATATCTCACAATGAATATTAAATGTTTCAATGTATCTAAATATCAAATACCTTAGATTAGTCTCTATGATTATTATTATATATCAGTTTCCACGTTTTATTTACCCTAGATTTCACAATTAATTGATTATACAAATTTTTAAAAGTTTAATTATTATTGCAATTACCTAAGATTTGTACATATGTATATATTTATATTTCAGTGTTACCACGTTATATATAACCTAGATTGTCTATTATGTGATTACACTTATATATCATTGAATTTCAAGTGACAATAACATTATGCTCTAGTTAACCAGGAATATATATATATATATATATGTAGAATTTGACTTGATTCACAGCATGAGAGCACGAAGTAATATTTAAATGGTTTATTTAATATAAAGAAATAAAATTAATTAAGAAATGTATATAAAGATGAAGTTAACGGTATGCAGGATTAACATAATGATGCACCAACAGTCCTTTTATGAACTCTTGAAGACGTGTGAGCCGTCTGCTCACGTCTGCCCTCCACTCTCGACCAGGTCTCAGCGCTGTCTGGGATGATTCTTACTGCGCTGGGTGATGCTATACTGATGACGTCATAACGGGCAATTCTCATTCAGCATTGGACAGTATGATTTCCCACAGCTTCGGCCAGCCTGAAGAGGCATCGTCCTCGATGTCTGTTGAATGGACATCACTATCATGTACCTGCAAAGAGAATAAAAAAAAACAAAAAAAAAGAAAAAGAGAGTATCAGGTCCTTAGGCTTTGAGCTGATACAAACATTAAATCAATTTGACCATGGCTTCATATGGTCAGCCGCAGTAGATGTCAAATTTGGTCCTTCATGGCATCCTACTTTCTCGACTTCATATCTGTCATTTAATCTTACAGCTATGATTTTATACGGTCCATGAAACTTAGGTCGTAGTTTCAAACCAGTCCCATATTGAGTTGTCTGAATGGCTACCAAGTCGCCAATCTTGTATAGTTTCGGTTTCTTACGTTTCTTGTTGAATTGTTTACGATTCTCTTCTTGTATCTTCAAAATGTTGTTTTTCGCATCTTCTCTCATTTCATCACGTTCTTGCATCAATTGTTTTAGATATTCTTCATTCAATACCTCACTAATTCTCAAATCTTCTTTATTCTTCATTTTCGTGCCTATGAGAAGCTCAAACGGTGAATATTTCGTACTTCTCGTAGTTGTACTGTTGATTATTCTCTGAACATCTGAAACATATTTAAACCATTTCGTTGAATCTTCATGTGATAATTTTGACAAAACAGGAATCAAAATTCTATGAATTCGCTCAATTTGTCCGTTACCTCTTGGAATACCGGTAGTAATTTTGACATGTTCTATTCCTTCTTCAGTACAATACGCTGAAAATTCTTTCGATGTAAAGGCACTACCTCGATCTGAAATGATTCTGGCTGGATTTCCAAATACAGTCTGTTGTTGCTTCAATTTTGAAATAACTTCTTGCGTAGTTGGTGATTTCACTGGATAGAACCAAGTAAATTTCGTAAAAGCGTCGACAACAGTTAGAATGTGTTGGTATCTCTTGTTCGTCGATGGAAGAGGTCCAATTAAGTCGATATGATACGTACTCAAAGGAACGTTTTCTTTTGGTACAGGATGAAGAAATCCTTCTGCTTTTCCTTGCTTCTTGTTGTACAGTATACATTCTATACAGTTAGCAATTACTTTTTCAACTTTACATTTCAGTCTGGGAATATAGAATTCTTGCTCTACAGCATTCACAGTTTTATCTACAGCAAAGTGACCTTTTTTATGTACCTTCTGTATGATTTCATTCTGTAAGGATTCTGGCACTACTAGAAGATCTTTACCATTTTCAAATTTGTACAAAATATCATTTCTCACGAAGAATCCATTTTCTTCTCCCTTCTCAACTAAATTCTTTATCAATTTCACATGTTCATCTTCGTTCTGTTGTTGTACTAACCGAATCTTCTCAGTTACATCGGATGTGTATGATGTTAAAATTAGAGCATTTCTACTTAAAGCATCAGCATGTTTCATTTGGCTTCCTGAACGATGTACAATTTCGTAATCGAATTCTTCAATAAACATTGCCCATCTCGCAATTTTAGGAGTTAAATCTTTCTTATCTAAAGTTTTCTGAAAAGCGCTACAATCAGTTACAATTTTGAATTTAGTCCCTAACAAATAGTTTCGAAATTTCTTCAGAGCTTCTATTACTGCAGGGGCTTCTAATTCGTAACTACAGAGTTTCTCTTGCTGCGGTGAAGTCTTCCTTACTCATATACTGGATTGGGTGATAATTACCATCATCAGACAATTGGAGTAATACCGCACCAAAGCCTTGACTACTAGCATCAGTATGAAGTTCTAATGGATATCCTTGCCTAAATATGTGTAGAACAGGTGCCTGAGAGAGAATTTCTTTTAATCTGCAAAAAGCTTCCTGTTGTTCGGAATCGAACTTAAAACCAATAACTTTTCTAAGTAAGTCACTAAGAGGTTTAGCTATTTTAGCATACTGAGGAATGAATTTACGAAAATATCCCGTTAGTCCTAAAAAGCTTTGTAGTTGTTTACAGTTACGCGGTTGTGGAAAGTTTCGAACAGCAACAGTTTTGGAAGGTGATGGTCGAATAGTTCCGTTTTCAATTACATGTCCCAAAAATTCAATTTTACGTTTTAAGAATTGGCACTTTTTGAAATTTATTTGTAATCCATACTCCGAAGCAGTTTTGAATACTCTTTCTAATTTGTCTAAACATTCAGCTTCATCATTAGCCGGTATGACTATATCATCCATATAAATAATTAGTACACCTTCATTTAACAAGTCACGAAATACTGAATAAATGTACCTTTGAAAAACATTTGGACTAATACATAAACCAAAAGGAGCTTTAAGAAATTCGTAGATACCATTATGTGTTACAAAAGCGGTATATTTGGTGCAATTTTCGTCTATGTCTACATGGAAAAAGCCATTTTTCAAATCTAGTGTCGTGAAGACCTTTGACTGTTCTAAGCGATCAAGTACTTCCGGAATTAAAGGTAGTGGAAATTTGTCTTTAATAATCTTCTTATTTAATTTCCGATAATCTATACATAAACGTTTCGAATTATTACGCTTGTTACACAAAACAATAGGCGCCGAATAATTAGAATTGCTAGGCTTTATTATGCCCTCTTTCAACCATTCCTTAATTTGATCGTCAACATTTTTTTGTTCCGCAAAAGACATGTATCTTGTATTTTGACAGACAGGAATATCATCGCATAAATTTATTTGCATCTTGAAGTCAGATTGTCTATTTTTCCGTGGTTGGTACGAATTAATTAAATTACACAGTCTTTCTTTATGTTCTGCATTCGAAATATGCGATAAATCAATCTCGTTGACAGAAATAGCATTCACCATATGTGAAAGGTAATTAAACGTCGAGCTACTTCCGCTTTCGGGACTTTTGTTTACATTAACAGAGACGCCAGACGATCGCGAAGGATCATAAGCATTCTTCAATGAGATAGCAATATTCAAATTTCCCTTAACGCAACGCACGTTAGAATTTCGATATGACTCAGCAGTTATCAAGTTTACATTACTTTTATTCCGATGAGAAATTATTTGAAGGCCATTCTCGGTAAAAGAGAAGTTAAACTGATTCAATACATCTAAACCTAATACAATTTGATTACATAATGACTTAACAACATAAATTTTCGTACGCAGTGAAAAACTATCAATTGAAATATCAGAAATAAAAAAGCCGATAGGGTACGTTTGTTTTGATTCAATTCCGTTTAACGTGATATCGCTACAATTTAAATTAGGAGAACCAATCTGCTTGTATAACTCTACGCTGCATATCGTTACATCTGAACCAGTGTCAACTAAACTATCAACTAAATGATTATTTATCTCTACAGTCTTCATAATTCTATCCTTGTCACAAATTCGTTGTAATAAAGCTGCTTGTTGTGTCTCGGGGGTCTGCTCTGGACAGTTCGTTGAATAATGCCCGAACTTCTTACATTTTATACATTTTACACCCTTCGATTTGTTTACACAATGCTTAGAATAATGCCCAAATTCCTGGCAATTAAAACATTTGACCTTATTAACGTTAGATTGATTTCGGTTTGATGACGAAAGCTTATTTCTATCTTTAACTTGAGTGTCTACTTTCGTTTTCGGATTTTTAAACTTATCATTGTCCGATCTCATTTTATCATAAATTTTAAGCCTTTGTTTAAATTCAGATATTGTTCCGCAACCATATAGTATAGTTTTCCTAACCACAGAATCGGGAATACCATCAATAACATATTTAATTAATGAAGCATCTTCAATGTTACCTCGCGAACACATTTCTTTCATTTTCAAAAAATACTCATCTAAAGATTCATTAGGCATTAATTTACGTTTACATAACATTTCATGCAACTCAGCAGAATTAAAAGCTTTACCATATTCAGATTTCAAAAGCTTTTTTAACTTACACCAGTCATTAACTTTAGGTTCACTCTGAATAAATAGTTTCGCTTTACCTTTTAATGATCTTTTAGCAAAAACTAATTTATGCAAATCACTCAATTTCAAAGAGTTTATAACATCTTCAAATTCATCAATCCATTTATCAACATTTTCATATGCATTACCAGAAAAAGGATTAACAATACTTTCAATATCAGAAAAACTAAGATGAGGTTTAAAATGATCTTGAATTGGAAGCTGCATACTATTGTTTACTTGAGACTCATTAAAACCAGGATTGTCTCTTTGGTTATCATCAAGCATTACTTCAGAAATTTTATTAATAGTTTCATCTTCAATATCGCTATTTTCTTCATGCAAAATATTTTCAAATAATACAGATAAATCACATAGGAAAGAGACAATTCGGGTTACGACTTCCGTTTTTGAACCTTCTGAATTTATGCACAGTACATTGCAAATTTTAATTAACTCATTCAAAGTAAAACTATTCTGCACTGCATCTATTTTCTTATTAAATTCTTCAGAATCTGGTTTAAAAATAAAGCCAGAAAATTCACGTAATCGTTTCCGGTTATTTCGGTCTCCATCAGTATTAAAAATAAGCTTATGCAAACTTTTGATTTGAGAACTTTTACGGTTCTTTAAAGCTGCTTCCAATTCTGGAATTTCTACTAACTTCATATTGGAAAGAAAGTTTTGTACTCACCCGACAGATGATCGTCAATTGGGTAATCCACACTTTATACGAGTAATCCAATAAATCGAATAACTTTCACTCAGTAGTTCAAAGGACAGTTCTACTACTCGAACATTTTGGAATTCGAGGCCGCACGGTTGGTCGCCATATTTTTTTGTAGAATTTGACTTAATTCACAGCATGAGATCACGAAGTAATATTTAAATGGTTTATTTAATATAAAGAAATAAAAGTAAATAAAAAAAGTATATAAAGATGAAGTTAACGGTATGCAGGATTAACATAATGATGCACCAACATTCCTTTTATAAACTCTTGAAGACGTGTGAGCCGTCTGCTCACGTCTGCCCTCCACTCTCGACCAGGTCTCAGCGCTCTCTGGGATGATTCTTACTGCGCTGGGTGATGCTATACTGATGACGTCATAACGGGCAATTCTCATTCAGCATTGGACGGTATGATTTCCCACATATATATGTTTTTTTTTGAATCACATACAATAACATCTGGCCCTGTATGCCCATGTAAATCTCTTGATACAATGTAAAAACGTATATTATGGCCTTGTATGCCCATGTAAAAACAAGATAATGTAAATTTCCAATGAACTTGGAAAGTGACCCTGTATGCCCATGTACAAACTTTGGAATTTCAATAAATGGTCTTCTGAGCCGTCTGACCTGTCGGGCCTAACCCTGGGCTGGGCGAAACGACGATGGTAGATGGTTACTGCTGGAATGACAGTACACTGTAGAGTCTAATATAGAGGCAGGGCAGTGGTCATTCTCAGTGGAGTTCATGTCCCTATCTACTTTCTGAGATTGTTGGACTTAGAAATAAAAAGGAAAATACCTAAAGGGCAGAAATATTCTAAGTCCAGAAAGGACTTAGAAATTTTAATAAGGTATGGTCCCTATTGGACCTGAAGAAAATCTTCTAAGTCCGGGGTCTGAGGACCCTGGAAACAGAGTCCAGAGGGCTCTGGACTTCGAAGATGATGTCTTCTAAGTCCGAAAAAGGACGTTCTGCGCTCAAGAGCAGAGCCACCATTCAATACTGAGGACGACAGTATCGGAAGATTTCGAGCCCAGATCGGAACTCAGGTGGGATCGGCGGGGGCCTCGTGCTCCTGTCGCTCCCCATTTTTATGCGATAGGAAAGTTGAGTTGTTTGGCTCCTGCTTCTGGGACTTAGAAAAATCTCGGAGCTGTTGGACTTAGAATATAAATGAGAATAAAGTGCAAAAATAATCAAGGTTTAAAAAGGGACTTAGTCAATTCGGACATAGAAAGTATCGGAGGCAGCTGATATTGGAAGAGAACAAAAATACTCTAAGTCCCAAAAGGGCTTGGAGAGTTTGGACTTAGAAAATTTCGGGTGCATTCGATGCACAGTTAGGGTATTCATAGCACTGGGTCCAACGGGCTTAGACATAAAAAAGGACAAGGTCGTTTTTGGAAATGAAGAAATTCGCCTAAGTCCGGGGCCTGATGGCCCTGGCAACAGAGTCCAGAGGGCACTGGACTTCAGTAGCAAAACTTTTCTAAGTCCAAAACGGACTCAAAGGACAGGCTTGACACACCTGGTCCAATACAGTCGGCAGCACCAGAGTTTTCGGAGCCCAGGGTAAGGCCCAAATGCGGCGCTTACACTAACATCACCATTCGGCTCCGACATAGGGTATGAGCTCGAAAGCAGACCTATTATAATTCAAAAAGGTCTAGACTGGTGAAAACGACTAAGGCAAGGATCCTCTTGTCCTTCGTCCTCCCCACCGGTCTTTACCGGCAGGATAATAATTCAACCCGTCACGGGTTGACTCTCCGGAACGGTTTGGCAAACCGCTTCTGGACATAGACCCAAATACGACCATACAAACGGTCCGGGTAAAAAGGTTCTACTGGAGAGACTCGCTTAGGGTACTCCCATAGATATGCATGTTTAATGACCAACCGTCGGACCAAGTGGCGCGCGATAGACCACTAACACCGGTGTGTATTGACCTCTGGGCCCTGGGAAAGCCTAAGTCCACACCAAAATCCAAAAAAAGTATTAAAAATACAAAATACAAAAAAAGTTTAAAAATCAAAGAAAATACAAAAATAGTAACAGAAATAACTAACACGGACCTAGCAAACCCGTGGAGAAAGCGTTGATAGAGGAACGAAAGGGGACACGGACCCCCGGATGTTCAATTATTTTAACTACAGCCTTTTCTATGGCTTTGTCCGGGTTCGCCACTAACCCTAAGGACACAGGCAGTTGGAGCGTCAATACCGTACACTGGAAGTCGTTTAGGCCCGCCTTTAGTGGCAGGGGAGTAGTACCACTCTTGGGAATCGGCATGGTGACATGTCCCCTTGGGCTCGGGAAACTGCCTGGACTCCTCGATGAAAGGTGGACAGTGGCGCGCTCCAGCTGTAACGGTTTCTTCGCCGTCATTCCATAAAACGGCGCCGGGTGGAGTCGCCTCGATTAGTGAAGCAGCACTTCCCGAAGGAGCGCTTCGTAGAAATCCCCTGCGTCCCAGGCTAGGGCCCCTTGGGCATGTCCCCGGGACCCTGGCGTCGGCCAGGCCTGTGGGGGTTGAGCTCCCCACGTTGTTGCCCGAGACGGAGTACTGTGGATCACGACTCCGGGCTGTTGCAGGTGGCACGTCAGAAACGTGACGGTTTTGCCGGTGGGACGTGACGAAACCGGCTGGGGGCCCCCTTGGACCCGGGACCGCCCCTGGAAACGTCGTGGGTCGGCTCAAACCTTTTTATATATATGCTGACAATTGATTATCTTTTAGTATAAAGCGTTTCTTATTATTATTATACATTACTCTAACTCTCATATATATAGCGATTTTTGAAAATTATTATACATCTTATTTATCCACTTATTGGAGACAATGACTGAAATAGCTGTTCAGGCGATGGCGGTCGAGCAGACTAATAGCAATGCAGACCAAAGAGAGGTCTTTGACCTGCTCACGGTCAACGGCGAACTAGAAGACTGTCTCAAGGAGGCAACCAAAATTCAGTCAAGGAAAGTCAGGGAGTTGTTTGGCAAACTCTCCTCTGAACTCATAAGCAAAGACAGAATTATAGCAGGACTCGAATCCAAGGTCGAGATCCTGACTACCACTCTAGAAAAAGTCCTGGCCAGTCCAGCTAGCAAATGGAAGAGAAAAAGAAGGAGAAAAAGCCGACGCAGGTAGAGACGCCTAAAGACGCTACGTCCTACGCTGCGATGGCAAAGAAAGGAAAAAATAAGGTTCAGAAGGAACCGAAGAAAAAGAAGAAGGCAAAGCAGGCACCAAAGGTGAGCCCAACACCACTGCATCGCGAGCCAGCAGTGCTGGTTTATCCTGAGGAGGACGGCCCAAAGACGGCGGAAGAACTTAAGGCGCTCTTAAAACAGAATATAAGGCCCGCTGAACTGCACGTGAAAGTCACGTCAGTCAGAAAACTCAAAAACGAGGGAGTGGCAATCTGTGTCACAAAGAGCGAAGACATGGATACGCTCAAGAAGGCCATAGAGGAAGCGAAAGGCCTCAAAGGCAAATGTGGAGTAAAGGAGCCCCCCACACGCAACCCTCACATTCTAATCTTCGATGATCCCTCAGGGGGCTCACTTTTGTGAGTACGGGTGTGGCAATCCCGAGGTACCCTAGCCCTTCAGGGGATCATCTTCTTGGTGAGACGGGTGTCACGATCCTGGAGCCCCAGTGATCTATCCTCTTTTCCGTCTCCTCTCCTCTTGGCTGGATCTTTTTCCCTTCCCTTCTCCCTTGTGGTTTCTCTCTACGGAGTTTGGGGCTCGTCACGAGAGGCTGGAACAGACCTTGTTTCTAGTTTTCAAGTGGGGAGAAAACTGCCCACGTGTTTGCCGTGCGTGGAGACCCGTGTCGCTGGAAAGGAGGGTCCTGGTAGTTGAGGGGCGAGGTACTGTCCCCAACACACTACTTTGGCCTCTGCTTCAGCTAAACGGGAGGCACCTTAGTCGTCCTCACGGGTGTCAATCGGCTGGTCACTAGTCCTTGTGTCAGTGGCTTGGGGTCAAGCTCTCGGGAGTACCTGCTTTCGGGAAAGCCGACTGTGGGGCTTCAGTTTGCGTATAGGTCCGGCTAGCCCTAACACAGGAATCTGTGTTCCCTTGTTGGGCTCCGTGGTGGGCGGGGCCGTCGGACCCGAATCTTTATTCTTTCACTATGGCTTCTCATATTTACTTAATAAAAGATTTCGAGGTAACTCCAGTCACTCAAGTCAATCCTGTCGCTCAAGTCACTCAAATCACTCCTGTCACTCAACCTAGTTCTGAAACTTCTACTCCTAAACCAGTCACTCAACCTAGTTCTGAAACATCTACTGTTAAACCAGTCATTCAACCTATTTCTGAAACGTCTACTGCTAAACCACTCACTCAACCACTCACTCAACCTCTCACTCAACCTACTTCTGAAAAGTCTACTGCAAAAAAATTACGTACAGATACAAATGAAAAAAATCATAACAATATTCCCCGTTTCCTAGTCATCTCTAGTCCTTCTGGCGAAATGTATAAGATGTCTCCTTTCGTAATAAACAAATACATCCAGTCCTGTATTGGTGAGCCGAGAAATATAAAGCGTCTCCGCTCCGGAGACCTGCTTATTGATACAACCTGAGCCACCCAGTCTGCTTCTTTACTTCAGATAACTAAACTTGGGCAAGCGAATGTGACTGTAACACCACATAAGTCACTCAACTATTGTCGGGGTGTAATCTCAGAATTCGACCTTCTGTATGTTTCTGAAGAAGAGATCGCTTCTGAGCTCTCCGAACAAAATGTCTGCGGTGTAAGGCGGATCAAGATGCGTAAAGAAGGTAAGTTGATAGACACGAAACACGTGATCCTTACCTTCAACACGCCTGATCTGCCTAAGAATATTAAGGCCGGATATCTAAATATTCCTGTAAGACCTTATATTCCAAACCCTATGCGATGTTTCCAATGCCAGCGTTTCGGCCATTCTAAGACGTCTTGTCGTGGCAGCCTTACATGCGCCCGATGCTCACAGATTGGCCACGATTCTGAAAATTGTACGGCTGCGCCTCTTTGTATAAATTGCAAGGGTGAGCACCCAGCATTTTCACGCCTCTGCCCAAAATGGAAATTGGAAAAAGAAGTGCAGACTGCAAAGTTTACGAGGAACATCTCATATGCCGAAGCCAGAAGATTAGTCCAGAGCACACAGCTTCGACCAAATACATCATACGCCAGTGCTGTAAAATCATCTCGTACAGTCGCCACCCAAACATCAATAGGCACACAGACCCTAGCAAATAAAACCCATCCGTCTACATCCAACAAGCAAAAAGAAAATGCAACCCATATAGTACAAAAGAAAGAAACAGTTATTCAAAGTAAGCCCAAAACTTCTACACATAAAATATCCAATAAAAATAGAAGTCACAGCAATAGCTCTTTTGATGAGATGATTTCTGAATCTGCGGATTCAGACTTTATGGAAGTAGAAGAGGGTCTAGAAGTTCCCAGGCATCTACTTCCACGAAAAACAAAAGAACAGCACAGAAAAAACAAAAACCATTCATAATGGCCACCCTCATGTCATGGAACTGTCGCGGTTTCCACCGAAATTTCCTTGACATCAAATCTGTAATAAATGTGTATCATCCTGTGTGCTTAGCAATACAGGAAACAAATTTGAAACCTGAACACCATGCAAAACTTCGGAGGTTTTCTTTCGTCAGGAAGGATAACATTGCAGGTGAGCGTGCCAGTGGAGGTGTAGGTCTTCTCTCCTCACTGGATTATCCCTCAAATGTACTTCCTTTGACGACATCCCTCCAAGTTGTCGCTACTCAAATAAATTTTGATATTATTGTTTCATTTGTTTCTTTGTATTTGCCTCCAAATGAGCACATTTATCAGCAAGATTTAAATAATCTAATAGAGCAGCTGCCTGAGCCTTTTATCATAATAGGAGATTTTAACGGCCATAGTCCACTCTGGGGAAGTAAGGATACAAATTGCCGAGGAAGACAAATAGAGCAGATGATCGAAGATCATAGCCTTTGTCTCCTAAATAATGGGCAAGATACGTACTTCCATGAGCCTTCAAGGACATTCCACGCTCTCGATCTTGCCATCTGTTCACCATCTCTGTTGCCATTTTGCACTTTTAGTGTCGGAAATGACCTGTACAACAGCGATCATTATCCTATTTTTGTGTCTTGCACGAAGAGGAGCAAACCCCGTGTCGAGAGTCCCTCGTTTTATCCTGGACAGGGCAGACTGGGAACTCTTCTCTTCCGTTGCAGAGCTGACAGAGGAAATGGTAGAAGGTGTGCATATCGATGACGCTGTTGAAGCTGTTACTAATACTATTATTCAGGCAGCTATGCTTTCGATTCCTAGAACATCAGGAAAAACACTAAAATATTCGAAACCATGGTGGAGTCGCGACTGTGATGAAGCACTGAAAAAACAGAAAAAAGCATGGGGTATTTTTCGTAGATATCCTACTCTGCGAAACCTCATAGCTTTTAAAAGAGCCAAAGCAAATGCACGGAAAGTAAGAAGGCAGAGCCAGAGGGATTCCTGGATTTCATATGTGTCCTCAATAACATCCTCTACGCCTAGTAAGCGGGTTTGGGAAAGAGTTCGGAAAGCATGCGGAATGTACAAAGACCACTCACTTTCCTTTCTGGAAAAAGATGGCCGAGTGATTAGCTCCATAGAAGAAATTGCAAATACAATTGGTGAGACATTTGCTGCCGTTTCTTCCAGCCGAAATTACTCACCTGCATTTCTTTCTATCAAGCAACGCTCTGAGAAAAATCCCATCGCTTTCAACTCTTCCAACTTTGAGTCGTACAATAGAGACTTTACTATGGTTGAACTAAAGAGAGCTTTGTTGCAAACACATAGGTCTTGTCCGGGTCTGGATGGCGTGTATTATGAAATGCTAAAGCATCTGTCCTGTAAGTCACTGAGTGCCCTTCTCACACTTTACAATAGAGTGTGGAAGGAGCGTACATTTCCCAGTGCATGGAGGAGAGCTATTGTCATTCCTATTGCGAAGTCAGGGAAAGACCCGAGGAATCCCTCGAACTATCGGCCAATTGCCCTTACCAGCTGTGTTTGCAAACTGTTTGAAAAGATGGTAAACAGCCGCCTAGTCTACTTCTTGGAAAAGAATGATATTATATCGCCTTATCAGAGTGGTTTTCGAAAGGGAAGAACAACTGTAGATAACATGCTCCTCTTAGAGACATCTATTCGAAAAGCATTTGTAAGAAGAAGCCACCTTGTCTCGATATTCTTCGACATTGAAAAAGCTTATGATAAGGCATGGAGATACGGTATACTCCGGGATCTTCACGAGAGTGGCTTGCGCGGCAACCTACCAATTTTCATTCAAAATTTCTTGAACACTAGAACTTTTCAAGTAAGAATTGGCTCTGTTTTTTCGGATGTTTTTGAACAGGAAGAGGGTGTGCCTCAAGGCTGTGTGCTCAGTGTAACCCTGTTTAGTTTAAAAATAAATTCTGTACTAAAACAACTTCCTCCCACCATCTTGGGATCTCTATATGTTGATGATCTGCAGATTAGCTGTCGAGGAGCAGACATGAGATATGTAGAGAGGCAACTGCAGATGGCTCTGATTAAGATCCAAGAATGGTCAGACAAACAGGGATTTACATTTTCGAAACAGAAAACCGTCTGCGTGCACTTTTGTAGGAAGCGAGGTCTCCATCCTGAACCTGAGTTATACTTGAATGGTACAATTATTCCAGTTGCGCCTGAAGTAAAATTTTTAGGAGTGACGTTCGACCGAAAATTGACTTTCCTTTCTCATGTTTTAAACCTGAGAAAGAAGTGTCTAAAAACACTAAATATTTTAAAAGTGTTGGCGAACACCTCCTGGGGTGCAGAGCGTTGCTCCATGCTTCGCATTTACAGAGCGCTTATCCGCTCTAAACTGGACTATGGCTCAGTTGTTTATGGATCCGCTCGCTCATCTGTTTTGTTAAAACTGGATCCTGTTCACCATCAAGGTCTGCGGATTTGTTCAGGAGCTTTCAGGACTTCTCCTGTGCAGAGCCTATATGTTGACTGTAACGAACCATCACTTCATCTGAGGCGTGAGCAATTGTCCCTTTTGCAATATTTTAATACTCTATCTCAACCTGAACATCCCAATAAGCTGTGCTTACTTAATAATGAGTGTAACACATTATTTGAAACACGTCCATCCTGTGTTCCTACTTTCCCTTTAAGAGTTCGCCCTGTCATTGAGGAACTCTCCCTCTCTGATATGCACCCCCAAGCAGTACAGAATTTTGAAATTCCACCTTGGGAAAATTCACGGATCCAGCTTCTTGATGTTTTTAAACATCACGTAAAGGCGAGCACTAACGAGATCGTTTACAGACAACTTTTCGCTGAGCACAGGCACAAATATAGCAGTTATTATCCGATATACACAGATGGATCAAAGTCAAATGATCATGTCGGGATGGCTTTTGTATTTGAAAATTACATAGAGGGCAGATGCCTGCACCATGCTTTCTCTGTCCTAACATCTGAACTAACTTCAATATATTATGCTCTTTTGTACATCCCAAAGCTCTGCCACAAAAAGTTCATAGTTTACACAGACTCGTATAGTGCTCTTAAATCCTTGGAAGCTTTTCCCAACGCTCAGAATCCTGTGGTAGTGGATGTTCTCAAAATTCATAGAAATTTAATGATACGAGGATATGAAATCCTGTACTGCTGAGTTCCCGGGCATACGGGAATAAAGGGAAACGAGCTTGCAGACATCGCGGCAAAATCTGCTGTCGAACTGTCCAGTCGCCTTATCCCTTTTAGAGACATCTGCTGTGTCATCAAGGGAAAGATACGAAAAAAATGGCAGCAAATTTGGGATCTTCAGCATCACAACAAGTTGAGAAACATCAAACCTAGAATTGAGCATTGGGATTTTGCTGGAAATCGTAAAGAGGACGTTCTTTTGACTCGACTCAGAATTGGTCATACCAGAGTCACACATAGCTATCTTCTTAAAGCTGAAAATGAGCCTGTTTGTTTTAATTGTAATGTTTGTTTATCTGTTCGTCATATTTTAATTGAGTGTCAATGTTTTAATAGTCTTCGCCAGAAATATTTTAATAGCTGTGACTTACCTCTCGACCGTTTAATCGGAAGAGAGGTCAATTCTAATTTATTTTATTATTTAAAAGAGATTGGCTTTTATTACCAAATGTAATTTGTTTTGAAGACTGTGTCTTGAATGTTAATATGTGCTTTTAACTTGTTTTTATATGACTTCATCCTCTGGATTTGGTACATTTATCTACTTGTTTTTATTTATTGAATTTTAATGTCATCAATTGTAATCATCTCATCTTTTGTTTGGCGCGTCATAATCATCTCTGGTTTTTGCGCCATAATCACTCACTCACTCACTCACTCACCCCACCAACAGAAGTACTAGTGGCAGGAGACTGGAACGCCAAGCACGAGGCTTGGGGTTCTCCTCAAACCGATGACCGAGGTACCTCCGTCATGGAGTTCGTTTTAAGATCAAACCTCAATGTGCTGAACGATCCGGTCGCCCCGCCTACTTTCAGGACTGTAAACGGGGAAAGTTTGATAGATGTTGCTGTCAGCTCCGACTCACTATGTGATGCACAAGCTACTTGGCGGGTAATCGAGGATACCCCCAGCGATCACAACTACCTAACCTACGAGATTGGTAGAAAAGAGTTCCGACAGCAAAGTCCAAGGTACAAATTAAACGAATTCCAAATTTGTAAAGCCATCCGACACTTCAGTAAGCAAGCGGATGAGCTCCTCAGTAAGATCCAAGAGGCAAGTACCAATCAACAACTGGACGAAGCGGTCGATGAATTCATGGGTTCCCTCAAAGCAGTGTGCGACCAACACGTGCTAAGGAAGAACCTAATCAGGGATCGCAAAGTTCCATGGTGGGATATGGAACTAAAGGTTAAGCGTAGTAAGTGCAGAGCACTAAGAAGGAGGTACACTAAGAGCCTGGTACCTCAAGAAAAGGCATTACTCTTGCTGCGGTATAAGCGTGAGAGAGCGACCTATCGAAAAATGATAGGCCACAAAAAGAAAATGAGTTGGCTCAAGTTCTGTGAAAGAACGGCCAGCATTAACGCATGGCAGCTTCCGTACAAGCTGGCTGCGGACAAAGTCTACCGCCCAGCAACACTCGGTAGCATTGGACGTACGCAAACAGGAAATACTGTGGCATTCCAAGAAATGATAGACAAAATAGTCGAAAGTCTATTTCCAATAGACAACACGCAAGACGATACGCCAGAGCACACTGCAATGAGACGGCAGGTGCAACCATATAATAACTTAAACATGGACCTCGACTTCACTGACACCGAAGTCCGAGAGGCCATGAAAAAACTGGCAAAAGGGAAGGCTCCAGGTCTCGACGGTCTCAACCTTGAAATCCTAATCGAACTGGAGAACATCGTTCCATCAGCCCTGAGGACGATTTTCAACAAGTGCCTAGCCCAGGGCCACTTCCCTACAGCTTGGAAGAGGGCCAAGCTCGTCTTATTCAACAAAAAAGGAAAGTGTCCAGATGATCCCAAAGCGTACAGACCGATCTGCCTGTTGCTATCGGTGAGTAAGGTGCTCGACAAGTTAATCACAAGTCGAGTTTATCACTTAGTGATAAGTAGAGGATTTGCCAGTCAAAACCAACATGGTTTCAAGACTGGCAGATCGTGCGACACAGCGCATTACGCGCTGTACAACACGGTCGTCAGCCACAAGGCGGACAATCTCTACACCTGCATTATCTCGCTCGACGTCGCGGGCGCCTTTGACAGCGTCTGGTGGCCGGCAGTACTTCACTTGCTTACCGAGACCAATTGTCCCGGTAACATCTATAATTTGATCAGGAGTTATTTTAAAGATAGACAACTCGTCTACGAGAGCAACACTTGCTATAAAGTTTACGAGGTGAACAGAGGATGCCCGCAAGGTTCGTGCAGCGGCCCTCTATTCTGGAATCTTATTGCCGATACCTGTCTCAAATTGGAAATGCCAAGAGGCGTTTCCATTCAAGCATATGCTGATCGTCTCGGGTCATAGCAGAGCGACCCTTGAAAGCAATGCAAAAGAGGCAATTCAGAAAATAAAGTCATGGAGTGAGCATTATAAACTCACATTTAATCCGGCAAAGATGACCGCCATGACAATCAAAAGGCAAGGCTCATTCAAAGGCAGCAGAACTCCTACGATCAAATGGGACAACGATTCTATACCTAGTGTGGAATCCTTCCGGTACTTAGGTGTAGTGTGGGATTCGAACCTGACCTTCAGCCCACACATGGATGGAGTGAGGAACACCGTTCTAGACATGAGCCAAAAACTCATGCGGACCGCCAGACGCCTCTACTCAAATCATCCGGCCCTGTTGAAAAAGATATACATGGGAGCCATAGAGAGGTACGCCCTTTTTGGTAGCGGTGCTTAGGGCCCGCGCCTCTGCAATAGTAAATTCAGAGAACGTCTCAATTCCATCCAGAGACCGTTCGCATTATTAATCTCAAAAGCGTACAAAAGTGTGCCCACACTTAGTGCGCAAGTACTAGCAGGAGTACTCCCGCTAGACCTAGCGGCGACCAAAGAGTTTGCCAAGTTCCAAATGAGAACAAGGGACACTCTCGTCAGTGTAGCCTTAGCTACCTTCGATCCAAATGACTACGAGGAAAGCGTAGATCTATGGCCAGTCCATCCGGCCACGAGAATATCCATACCGTACAGCCTCAATAAGCCGTGTGGGGACGAAATGGAGATCTACACCGAGGGTTCGGGACTTGAGGGACGTGTTGGCGCGGCCTTCGTGGTCCTGTACTACGGTGCGGAGATCCATGAAGAAAGATACAGGTTGGGAGACCTTAACACAGTCTTCCAAGCAGAGCTCTTTGCCATCAAAAAGGCTCTCGAGTGGTGTGTGCAGAACCGCAAAGGTAAGTACACGTCCATACACACGGACAGTTTGTCATCCCTATACGCAATGACAAACTCCAGTCACCGCCACTTCCTGGTTAACGGCATTAAAGATCTTTATAGGCAGGCTATAACATCTCAAACGGTGGAATTCAAATGGATCAAGGCGCACGTAGGTCACCACGGTAACGATCTGGCCGACGATCGTGCGAAGCGGGCAGCACTCAAGGAAGAGGTTGACTTTAGTCTTCCGTTTCCAATGGCGAGATTTACACGGAGACTTAAAAGATCTCTTACTCCGTGAATGGCAGACTCGATGGGAGTCGTCCGATAAGGGACGTCAAACGTTCCAATTCATAAGCAAAGTTAGCATAAAAGTGCTGTACGGCAACCATTATATCAATCAGGTCCTAACAGGTCATGGTAGATTCCCGCATTACCTTGCGCGAGTCGGACTGGGTTCGTCCGAGGAGTGCGCATGCGGAAGTGGAAACGGTGACGCGCTCCATTACTTACTGGAGTGTGACCTTACTCAGGCTACTCGAGATAAACTCCGTTTTGATCGAGGAAACCTGGGCTCACTGTTGACGGACTTTAACCTCCCTCATCTCGAGCAGCTGGCCCGAGAAGTTGGAGGGTTCGTCGAGCAGCTGGTCAGGTGAAGATGCTAGGAAGTCTCCTTCCGCCTATATAATAATACATGCAGGACAGTAATAGCGCCTACGGCACCTCTCGGTGCACAAGGGCTCGCCCGGAAGTTAAGTCTCACGCCTACAGTGCGTGTTCAGTTCCAACCAAAGGCATTAAGACCCACTATACCAAAAAGTGGTCCACGCAGGTTCTGTTAGTCCGTGACTGAGGTTGTGCTCGTAAGGAAGTAGATCTCATTCTGGTCACTACCACTAACCCTAATATACATGTAATAGTGCACAGTGGGGGTAGTGTTCCAGTCCTATGTCCCTATCTACTTATGACTTATTGTGGGGTTTATATTTATCCTTTTGTACATATGTATATATATTATAAAATTTTCATTTGCATTTTTAGTCCCCCACCAGTCTTTTAATTTATTTTTCGTGGTCGTAGCTGCCTCCTATTGCTTCTTCTTTCGTTTTGTTATGTTTTGTTTCTACTATGTTTTTTGTCCTTTAGGTGGATTGTGCTCTCACATCATATTATTCTCTCATACCAATTTATTTTTAGTGGTCGCCATATTAGGTCACATAATTATTTCTTGTGAGTAGCTGCCCCTTTTTGATTTTTTTTCGTCCTTTAGGGGGAAGTGCTCCCACATTTTAATATTTAATCATCATACTATTTAATTATGTCAATTTATATCAATCTTGTTTCTACATTTTATGCTTTATTTGTGGGGTTTATATTTATTCTTTTGTATCTATGCATTTATTTTAATTTTTTTTAACCATGTTTTTCCCCCGCCGGTCAGTCACACATACAATTTATCAAAAATTCAATCATATTCCACGTCAATATGATCCTCTGACTGACTTGGTGGGGCTACAGTGTATTACTTCTCATTGCATTTTTTTTGTCCCCCACAAGTCTTTCATTTATATTTAGTGGTCGTAGCTGCCTCCTATTGCCTTTTCTGTCTTTTTGTAATGTTTTGTTTTTCTTATTTTTTTAGTCCTTTAGGAGGATTGCGCTCTCACATCATATTACTCTCTCATACCAATTTCTTTTAGTGGTCGCCATATTAGGTCACACAATTATTTCTTGTGAGTAGCAGCCTCTTATTGGTTTTCTCGTCCTTTAGGAGGAAGTGCTCCCACATCAATTATTTAATTATTTAATTATATTAATTTATATCAATATGTGGGGTTTATATTTATCTTTATGCATATATGTATATATTCTCCCACCGGTCAGTCACATACAATTTTTCATAATTTCAAACATATTCTACGTCAATATGATCCTCTGACTGACTTGGTGGGGTAACAGTTTATAATATCTCTTTGCCTTTTTTTGTTCCCCACGAGTCTTTAGTTTATATTTAGTGGTCGTAGCTGCCTCCTATTGCTTCTTCCCCCCCTTTTTTTGTCTATACTCTACGAGGATTGAGCTCTCACATCATATTACTCTCTTATACCAATTTATTTTAGTGGTCGCCATATTAGGTCACATTATTTCTAGTGAGTAGCTGCCTCTTATTGGTTTTCTCGTTTTTTAGGAGGAAGTGCTCCCACATCTTATTATTTAATTATTTCATTATATCATTTTTTATCAATATTGTTTCTACATTTTATCATTTATTTGTGGGGTCTATATTTATCCTTTAGTACATATGTAAATATATTATAGAGTTTTCCCCACCGGTCAGTCACACATATAATTTTTCATAAATTCAATCATATTCCACGTCAATATGATTCTCTGACTGACTTGGTGGAGCCACAGCTTATTATATCTCATTGCATTTTTTGTCCCCCACAAGTATTGAATTTATATTTCGTGGTCGTAGCTGCCTCCTATTGCTTATTTTTTCTTTTGTTATGTTATTATATTTTACGTCCTTTAGGAGGAGTGTGCTCTCACATCATATTACTCAATTAAATTTTGTGGTCGCCATATTTGGCTACATATTTACTTCTTGTGAGTAGCGGCCTCCTATTGTCTATTGTCTTACGTTTCAGTCTCCGGAACAATTTTTTTTCCGGCCAGCGGAGTGCGTCTTTTCCTTCCTTTCTTTCCATATATAATCATTTCCTATAGCTTAACGGGGTCACATCATTTCGGACTAACATGGCAATGGCTCTAAATTAACTAACCTCTGGCAGTGCCTGCGCGCACATTAATGCCACTCTCTCACGCCTATGTGCGTTTTATTATATACATATCTTATTTTATATATCTTATCATTGCATATGTCATATTCTCCTGTTACGCCATTTGTTTACGTAATGCCATTTATATATCTTCTTTATTGTAAATATTTTCAGTGACTCTGTAAGCATTATATTCTTTAGTTGTAGTCCTCAACACGCCTGCGTGCGTAGCATATTTCATTGTCATTTGCATGTAAACACTCTATCAATAAATGCCGTCTGAACTGCTGGTCTCTCCTTTGGTTGTGGCCAGCAGATAGTAGATTTAATAATCTGGCAGGGTGGCGTTATCTTTCGTATGGTCCCGTTATGTGTGACTCGGTCGGAGGGCCACTCAGTCAGTCGAGTTGTCCCTATCTACTACTGCTAATGTTATTAAACTGTTGGTTGGTAAATTTTATCGCTCTTAAAGATACTTCTATAAGTGCGGAAATACTAATGCGATTTTCATATATTTGGATTCCAACGAATGCCTAACCCAAGAGGAGCATTTTGATACCACTTTCAAAAATTTTGGATAATTATTTTGGATTCTAGAAAGAATTTTAGGACTTTGAAAATTACCTTAGTTTCATCTACAACAGTACATTGTAAAATAAATTGAGTTCATCTTTCAAATCGCTGAATTCCTATTTTCTCTCAAATTGGATATTTTGGATACTCTGGATTATTTATGGACATCTCCCACCTGTTATAAATTTTTAAGAATGTCTTCTGCTTAATTCGTGAAAGTCCTAAAAAGCTGGGATAAGTCTTTTAAATATTATACTTGCATTTTGTAATTTCATGTTATTACCTTTCTATTTTAATTTAATTTATTAATTTATAGTAAAATGTATGCTAAATATTCATAATTTAAGCAATAGTGCTTTTATCTCTAATAATTCTAAAATTATTTTCATATTACCTCATTTTTATAAATATTTATAAGTCAGTTACATAACATTACAATATTATTTATAGAAATTTCAATTATTAATTTATTTACCGTTCTTAAGAAATTCAAATTGAAGTTGCCATTTATTAATAATTCTTTCTTCACACGCACTATTTAAAACTTCAATCATATTTTATTTATAATTCAATAATTCATTTAATTTATTTCATATTCATTTCCTTACACGTTCATACATATTTTAAATATACACTCATTTAATAACTATTCATTGATCAACTTTCTACATAGCTATATTATATTAATAATTTTGCTATATTTGTCTTTTTTAATAACATAATCTTTTTAACATAAATATAATTAATATATTAAATATTTAACACACATTTAATTATTTTTTCCAATCTTACCTTAAAAGCATAGCTTTAATGATCTAAACTTAATACTTTTCTTAAATTTAATAGTTTCCTTATACATAAATATACTGAATTTATTAAGCTTATTCATTTCTTAATATATAAATTCATCTTCGTTAATTTACTCATACTTAATTGATATAACATACCAACAATAATAGAAAGTTTCAATTTAATTATCACCTTTTACTGTATCAATTTTTAACTAAATATAGGCTAATTAGCACTATAAATTATCATTATTCTAAAATTCTAAAAGTGACACGATTATCTCTCACACATTTAACATCCTCTGGTTAAATTTCATATAGCTATCACAATATTTTACTTTCCGTAGACTTAACATTGCAGTTTTACATTAGTTTTTCTCTTGACTTCCTTCACTTTACCTCATATTCAACTCATTTTATTTTGCCTAATATTCATTGTTATAACGATCCAAGTAGCATACAATTTTCCCATTAAAGTGATACCTTTTAGCATATCAGTTTTTGAGTATATAAAGGCCTATTTTTAGTACATATTATCATAATTTTAAAATTCCAAAAGTCATACGATTATTTCTCACCCCTGCGACATCCTTTGGCATATACTTTAACTTGTTATTATACAAATTTATTTCTCATAGACTTTACATTGTAATTTCACTGACTTATTTCATTTTTCATTACTTCCAGCTATATAATTATTTTTCAACTTTTCTCATCACAATATCAATTGAAATATCTTCTTATCGATTTTTTTTATTATTACTGAGAAATATTAATATAACTTTTGTCATATTATTTATCTATTGGATATTACATTTCATATTATTGTCTGTAACTTCTATCTGTATTGTATATTGTATACTCAGCTTAATTCACTCTAATTGTATAAGTACTATTTAATGGCATCACTTGATTCTACTCTTTCTCCTACTACATCTTCATCGATTCTTAGTGACAGTTCTTTTACTACCTACGGATTATCTAACCAATTTAATACTACCAGCTATAGCACTGTCCATCTCATTAAAAGTGCTTCTCAACTTAGTCAATTTCTTGGATCTGAAAATGCTAAACATAAACTTAACAAAGCTGATCAAAAATTCATCAGTGATATTTTAGAAATTTTTCAATTAGGAATCTTATCAAGAGATAACCAACTGGCATTCAAAGAACAAGAATTGGCAGTATTAAAGGAAAAATTAGAATCGGTCCAGGCTCAGCTAGACAGTCGTACTCACCATAACGACACTTTGGATATTACTTCTTTTCCAAAATTGTCAACCTTAGATCCAGTGAGTCATTCCACTACCTTGGATAGATTGGAGGAGGGCCCTTTTACGTTGGTTCAAAAAAGGAAGAAACCCATTAATACTGTTCCATCCGACCACGTACTGTTAATTAAATCTAAACTTCCTGATAAATCGCCCAAACAGATTCAAGACTTCCTTTGCAAGTCAACGGCTCCAAAATTAGCATCGATTCCAATCAAGCAGATACGACCTACCAAATCGAAAGAACTTTTAATACGCTGTGCTAATAAAGAACATATCTCAAAAGTAAAATCAGTACTTGAATCTCAGAAAGATTTCACTTCCAATTTTAGTTTACGAGAACCCCAACCACTAAAAGACAACATTATTATTTTTGGAGTACCAAAGGAGCTCTCTTCAGACGACGTTTTAAATACCATTAAAGCACATTTCCCTGCTGACCCAGATACAGTGATTCTACCAAGGACTCCTATTTCTTGTTCAGAGAATAAAAATAACTGGATCATTAGTGTCAACAGAGCCTACTTTTCAAAACTAGGTTTCAAAGGACGTATTTATTTTGGATTTTACTCTTGCCCATTTCGGAAACACATCAGGCTATATCGCTGTTACAATTGTCAAAAATTTGGTCACACCAGTTTTCAGTGCAAGGCAAAACCGGTTTGTGTGGTGTGTTCCAAGGAACACGTACATTCATCTAAAGACTGTACAAATCCTCCATATTGTATAAATTGTAATCATTCAAACACAGTAGAAGGTACAAAGTACGACTGCAACCACTCAGCCAACGCCAAATCATGTTTCAGCTACAAGAAAACACTGCAACATCTGATACTGCAGGCAGAGCAAAACTAGCAAATAATAATCTTTCTAAACACAATTTATATTTTTCTAAATTTTCTCCAATGTAATCTACAAAGATCAGCAGCAGCAACAAGCTTGGCTGTCCAACAACACTAGAATGGAACATCTCGATAGCTCTTCTACACGAACCTTATCTAAATCTAGACAACTTACCAATTGGCTCATCCAGTAGCACTAAGCTTCTTCTATCAAATACAAAATTAGCAGGTATTATTTACAATGGAACCTCAACTCCGACTCAATGGAGAAAGACAGATCATACTATCTCTCTAGTTTTGGATTTTACAGAGGGAGCATTATTGATAGTCTACATTTACTTTCCACCAAGCATAGATATTTCTACTCTTCTTTTCGAGCTTGATTATCTCTCACAAGTACCTTTAAAAAAAAACATTATAATAGGAGGAGATTTCAACGCTTCCAGTCCATTATGGGGAGCAACTGTGGAAAACAATAGAGCTCATCATCTAATAGATTTCATAGAATCCAATCATCTTTACATTCTGAATGATACTTCCTCTCCACCCACATTTGATAACCTAAGAGCAAAGGGATGGATTGATCTTACGCTTACTTCAACTTCAATTTCATATCTGATTCAAGATTGGATGGTTAGTGACGCAGTTACACTGAGCGATCACAAAGCTATTCGATTTAGTCTTTCAATCAATCTAGATACAATCAAAAAAACTTAGATTTAAAAACAAAATTTGGAGGAATCACAAAACTTAGCAGAAACCTAACGCCTTTTTAGATATAATGATTCAACATTTAGAAACCTGCCAATCTAGTGAGGATCTAGACAAAATTTATGACAATATAATAATCAACGTTCAAAAGGCTTGTAAAAGGACATTCCGCATGAAGCACTTTCAACCCCAAAAGGCAACTTCATGGTGAACTCCAACATTGGCAAAACAACGTAGTACTGTCAGAAAACTTCGAAGGCTGGCTCAATCAGAAACTCAACCTTCTAATAGAAGGATTCTTTTTATCAACTAAAAAAAGGCTCGAGCACAATATAAACGTTCGATAAGACTAGCCAAGGAGATCTCATGGAAAAACTTTTGTTCATCTATTGAAACTATATCAACACTGCTCTACAACTTTTAACTCTTCTAGCCAACAAATATACATTAGCAGTTTTCCTTATTCCTTCATTTAACCCATTTACTTAATTAGGACAATGACTTTATTCTCTATTATGACTTTTTTTACTTAGTCCTATCCTTATTAGGACTATGACTTTATTCCCTCATATGAATTATTATATTTTTCTGTATATATCAAATTATTCATTTTCATAACATTTAATATATCTTATTAAGAATGGATTTCCTGTTTAAGATTTCCATTCTTTTAGTTCTTTACTTGTACTATCATTTATTTCTAAATTTTCATGTTAAAAATTTCTTAATATTTTCAGTATAGATTTATATTTTTATTTATTATTGAAGGGCCAAATTTACTTCATTTAATAATTATTGTTACTATTTAGCTATGTTTTATTTATTCAATAAGTCCCTTTGTCATATATTGTCTCTAAATATTTTTGCGGATGTTTTATCTATTACTCATCACTATAATTGCTTTATATATTTATTGTGACAAAATGTTTTGTACTCATCTCTGTAATAACTAGCATACCTTTTTAAATGTACAATATATCACTGGAACAAATTTTGACTTAATGTAACTGTTAACATTGCTTTTATTATCATGTAATGCACGCTGAAATGTCAAAATCACTGTAATTCTATACACAATCGAATGTATACAAAAAAATACGTATTCTGTAACAAACTCAAAACTCTGTAACCTTGTTTGCTAAATTCAATAAATGCCGTTGCTCTGTCAGCCCCTACCATGGCAGGTGGTGGCTGCTGGAAGTAGATACCTCCACTGAGCTAACAAAAATTCCGTTTAGCAATCTTCGTAAGGTCGGAAGTTAGTTCGGTGGTCTGTTGTCCCTATCTACTTCCCAGCACATGTGGGAATTATAGGAAATGAGCTAGCTGATGCCTTAGCAAAGGAAATTGCTAATAATAGTCAAGCTCCTGAGTTATCGCACAGTCGCTCCATTTCGGATCTCAAAAAAAAAAACATTTGCAGTTCTCATGAACATATGGCAGAGCAGATGGTCCACAGCCCAAGTGGGTAGATACACATATACATATTTACCCAAAGTGAATACGACTCTACACAGCCGACACAGTGCCCTAACTCACTTTCTCACAGGTCACGGCCCTTTTCGCACTTATCTCAAGAGATTTGGCCTGGCCTCACAAGATCAATGTGCTTGCGGCAGCAGGGGAGATGTGGAGCACTTCGTGTTTGACTGCCAATACACCAGCAACTGGCACCTAAGACGCCCACCAGCTGTACATAAAGAATACTGGGCAAATCACACACTCCACAAAGGCCCGGTGCTCAAAAATCTAATTAAAACAATATCTTACTGTGCAGAAACGTACA